>NC_058167.1:276267-463767 GCF_020080835.1 Cotesia glomerata | reverse complement strand
AAATCGATGAATCTCTGTCATATTTATAATAAAGCATAAAAATTTTTTCTGCCCTCCAGGCGGAAAGTGGCAACTTTCGGCCCGCTGCGCTAAACGAAATTGCCGCTTTCCGCCTCTGTCGGACAGAAAAATAGTATACAAACCTATGGCAGGAAAATAATAAATATCTCAGACCACATATATGTCGACCTCGGCTTCGCCTCGGGCAACATATATGTGTTCTGAGACATTTCTCATTTTCTTGCCACAGGTGTGTAATATACTATTACACTTCTCCGTTTTTCTTAAGATCCGCTAAATCAAAATTGTTTATTTTTAATTTCCCGCTAAGAAAATCGAAGATTTTCAAAAATCGGGAAGTTATTGTTTTCACCCCGTTTTGCAAAAATCGAGTTTTCATCAGATCTCAACGTTTGAAGGTCACAGGAAGCTTCCCTGACTACCCCCGCGATGCTGTCACTATGTGTGTGTGTGTGTGTGACTATGTGACTCGCTTATAACTTTTGAACGACTGAACCGATCGCAACGAACTAAACGGCATTCTAAAGAGTTCCCTCGAACTTAGATTTCCTGAGAATTTGAACCGATTCGGACCGACAGATTTTAAGAAATCTTCAAAAATCTCAAAAAAAATAAGAAAAAATTATTTTTGAAAGTGGTTTTTTTGGAATATCTTTTAAACGGCTCTATCGATCAACTTCAAAAACTAATCCGCCCTTAAGCTTGAAAAACCACGCCGATCGTCCTTAATTCGGTCAAAATCGGTTAATTCGTTCGAGAGATATCGTGAACGAAAGAAAACCGAAAAAAGTTTTTTTTCGGAATTACTCCGAAATTTTTTGCTTTATCAATTTAAACTTGATGATTCTATATGAAACTTGAAAAACTGCGTCGAATGCCACCAACCGCGTAAAAATCGGTTCATTTATTCAAAAGTTATTGTGATTTGATAATTCGAAAAGTAGTTTTGTCAAATTTCCGTCAAAATTTTGAGCTCGAATAGCTCAAAAGCCTACAAAAGCTATTTTTTGAGCTCGGAGAGCTCAAAATAATACACAAATTGTATTTATGAGCTCGAAGAGCTCTAAAACGTCACAAGTGCAATTTCAAGCGTTTAGGTATAGAATTGGCGGGAAGTTGCAGGGATGGCCTTCAGGGTCAACCGTTTTCCTAATTTTTTTTTAATAATCTTATTTATTAATTACATTATTATTCATTTCATTAATTTATTCTTATTAATTTCATTATATTTAATTTATTTTTAATTATATTTGTATATTGTTATGCCTCTACACATATTTATCGTATATTATATTTAAATTGCTGACGGTGATGTACCTACGCTTACGCGTGGCCGTAGCACTCTTAATCTTATGATTTCTTCATAGCGCAGTAACATTTAAAACTGCACAATATTCATTGTTTGACTAACTCGGTAGCAGAAAGAGACTCAGAGAAGATACTACGGAATTGTACACTGTAAAAAGATCAGTGTTAAAAATGGACTTATTTTAACACCCCGCGGTGTTAAAATAAAATAACACCGGTGTAACTTTTCCGGTGTTAAAATACCGGTGTTAAATCGGTGTAAAACGGAGTAATACCAGTGTAAAAGAGGAGTAACCATTCTATTTAAAATATCAAGATTATAAACTCTATAAAACATAATAAAATTTAGTTTTTAAATTAAAAAAATAAATAGAAAATATATTAATACAAATAGCCCTAAAAATGATATATCGACCCCTCTAAAAAGCAAAACTACCCTCACAGCCACCCCGAAGACTTGAGAGTTTTTTTCAAAACTTCTAAAAAAATCGTTCCGAGGGTCCTTGGAGGCTGCCGATTTTTTAGAAGACTCCTAATACCCCCTCATAATATATAAAAAATCATCAGGCTGCTAACACCCCCGGAACTACCCTTCCAGCCACTCTAAAGACTTAGAAGTTTTTTTCAAAAATTCTAAAAAAATCTTCTAAGTCTTTAGAGTGGCTGGAAGGGTAGTTCCGGGGGTGTTAGCAGCCTGATGATTTTTTATATATTATGAGGGGGTATTAGGAGTCTTCTAAAAAATCGGCATCCTCCAAGGACCCTCGCAAGGATTTTCTACATTTTTTTTTAATTTTTGAGTCTTTGGGGTGGCTGGAGGGGTAGTTCCGGGGGTGTTAGCAGCCTGATTATTTTTTATATTATGTGGGGGGGTACTAAGAGTACTCTAAAAAATCGGCAGCTTCCAAGGACCCTCGGAAGGATTTTTTTAGAAGTTTTGAAAAAAACTCTCAAGTCTTCGGGGTGGCTGTGAGGGTAGTTTTGCTTTTTAGAGGGGTCGATATATCATTTTTAGGGCTATTTGTATTTATTTTGAGCCGAAAAACTATTTTCAGTTTCAAAAGCAATAAAAATTTTTTTTTTATTTTCGTTCATAAAAAAACGATCAGAACTTCAAGTACATTTTTAAAATTTTACTGTCGTCCGATTTTAGTAACTCTGATGATATACAATTTTCCGGTTCAATTTTTCTACGTAGATCTATTAAATTTGTTTTTGTAGGCGTAAAAAATAAATTACTCCGATTTTATATTCTAAGAGGCTGCAGTTACTAAACTTTGAGAGTTAAAACAAATTGTTTAATTACAAAAATTGTAGGACATCAAATTTCCTACAAAATTGTTTTCTACATTTTTCATCCATCATCAATAGTTTAGGCGCTAGATGAAATTTAGTGTTATTTTTACGAAATTTTAATCTAAGAAGCGATTTGTGTAGAAATCTAATCGAGTTACGGACTCGACTCAGAGACCTTTTCTGAAGCAAATTTAGGTCTTTATAAGAGCCTACAAGTCAAAATGCGGAAAAAAAAATTTAATACGGTGAGCGGAAGTTCAGGTCGTAGTTCATAGAAAAAATGTTGCTCCAAAATGAAGCACACCCTGATATATATCGCGTTACAGATGCCATAAGGGCGTATAAAAATTATACGCCCTTATGGCACCCGGGAACCATAAGGGCGTATAAATTTGTTATGTAAAACATTTTTTTTTATTTAATATTAATTTTTATTAATAATTTCTTTTTTTTTATGTAAACCAGGTAATAGGATAATTAGGATCCATGTCCCTTACTTAGGTACTTAGTCTGGAACCTCAATGCATTTAAGATTTTAAAGCTTAACAAACAGGTAAATGGGAGTTTTGTTATACGTAAATGAACTTGTAGCCGATTGAAAGAAACATTGGAGATATTATCTGGAAATCTTCAAATCTAAAGATGCTCTTAAATGCACTGTGGCACTAAAGTCCAGACTGGGAAATTCTCGTAATTATAATCTCATTAAGGAAAATATATTTTGGCCTACTGTCTAGACATATAATAAAAAGATTATAACTTAAGTTTAGAAAAATAATAATTTTACAATAATAAGTAAAATTTAGTTAAAACACGTGTTACGAGTAATAAATAATTAGAAGTAAAGATAGACAAATAATGACTCAAAATGACTAGTTAGTTAATAAAACTATGAAGTAAAATAGAATTTAAATGTTAAGAGTGATAAATAATTAGAAGTAAAGAAAAAAGTGTTTTTTTGTAATAACTTCGAAATTCATGGCTCGATCGATTTAAACTTGAAAATTTTTCATGGAGCTTCAAAAACTGCGTCGATTGCCGCCAACCGCGTGAAAATCGGTTCATTCATTCAAAAGTTAATGCCGTTTGAAAATTCAAAAAATTGTATCTTTCAACTGCTATTAGAGTTTTGAGCTCGAAGAGCTCAAATTGACATAAAAATAATATTTTTGAGCTCGAAGAGCTCAAAAACGTAATGTGTAGTTTGAAGCGTTTAAGTACAAAATGAGCGGGAAGTTGCAGGGATGACCTTTAGGGTGAACCGTTTTTCTAATTTTTTTTTGCATTTGTACACATTTCGGACGAAAATACATTGATTACCGAAAAAAAATTTTTTTATATACGCCCTTATGGCTCCCAGGACCCATCTCGGATGCCATAAGGGCGTATAATAAAAATTCTGTTTTTTTTTCTAAGTCCAAGAAAATTTTTAGTTAGGAGAAAAATTTTTTTTTAGCATTTAGCAAAAAAATTTTTTATTCGCCCTTATGGCTTTTCACCAGGACCTTTTGCCGGTATACGCCCTTATGGCATCTGAAACGCGATATACACTAGTCACAAAAATTAAGGGATGTAAAAAAAATTCCAAATTTTTTGGTGATTTTCAATGAGCTGATATCTCCGAGGAAAATGATCGTACAGAAAAAAAAAAGAAATTGTAGCTCCAAGTGCCTAATTTTCTTATTTTCCTTCTCAAGGGGTGTAATATACTTTTTAACTTCCCGATAAGAAAATCGAAGATAACGATAAAATAACGATTTTTAAGAAAAAAAAATTTTTTTTCTCACTGAAAAAATGAATAAAGATAAAAAAATTGCTTATAATGGTGATTTTTGCGAAAACAAAGAATTTGAAGCTTCGGGGCACTTTGTAAAAAAATCGCAGCGCTTTGAATTTTTCAGGTATTTTAGGTGACACTTTAAGGTTGAATAATTATCGACGATACCCTTCGTTCATCTATTTTATTTGAAGTTATACCCAGTTATCCAAATATCCTGAATTATGCGAGTTTTCGTCTTTTTTCAGTCAAAGTTTTCAATTAAAAAAAAATTTTTTTTCGTTAAAAGGCATTCATAGTATTTCATAGAGAATATTGTGTAGTTTTCAAAACCTTCTTTTGATTTCCTATACGATCATTATTCCCAGAGTTATTAATTATCAGTTAAAAATAACTTGTTTGCTTTGATTGACGCTAACTCTGCGGAAAATCATCGTACAGGCTTTTTAATTGCGTCAAATTAAAGGGCATTGAATTTTCTAAAAGAACTTTCGAAGGAAGCTATGAAATCAATTTTTTTGAAGCCCGTAGACCTTTTTTATGATGAGAAAAAATTTAAAAATTTTTTATTTTTGTAATTTTCTTAGGATTACTCCAAACCCAAACATGATAAAAAATTTTTATGGTCATATCTGAAAAGCAGACACTTAGAGCTACAATGTTCTTTGTTTTTTTTTTTTACTGTATGATCATTTTCCTCGCTCGTAGTTACAGCTCGTTGAAAATCATCGAAAAATTTAGAACTTTTGTTTATCCCTTAATTTTTGTGACTAGTGTATTAACAATTAGACAATAATATACAAAACTTCGAACTTACCTCCGATGTAAAATAGCTTTGTGGAATTGATGGGCCTCCTTGTGATCCAGGTGGAAATGCAGTGAAAAATCTTTTCACCTTCCTTTTAACTCGCTTATAAACGGCTGTCCGCTCGTTACTGTATTGTTTCTCCATAATAAATTGACTGAAGAAATAAATAAATCATTAACAAAAAATAGTGACGAGTTACTGAATTATTCTAAAATTTAATAATTTAAAGTCAAATTTACTTACGTTTGATGCTAATTTTTTTTAACCGGTGTTGCTTCAAAAATTCTAAGCTTTAAAATACTTTTTAAAAGTTTTTATATGTAATAAATAAAACTTTAATGAAATAAGTAAAGATTTTTTTAAAAACTCCAATTTGGTACAGTTCTAACCGCGTGTATATTCCTTAACTCTCGTTTAAATAAGCAAATGATACTTATGTTATAACCCTCCTGCTAGTGTAGTACAGCTGGAACTTAAGTACTCACTTTGTACTACAAAGTTTGTAGGACACTCTCATCTGACTATATTGAAAGCGGTAAAAAGTGGGGGTAAAAAAATCGCCTGATCTGGCCACACATAGTATAGTTCCCGGAACATACAGTCACTATTTAAAGGAGTGGGGATTGTCTACGCCGGCTACTATGCAACTTGATCGACTTTAAACGATTCCTATAAGAATATTTTTCATAAGAGATCAATTTAATTTGCATAATAAAAAATTCAATCTTTTCAATCGATTGGTCAGATAATATAACCAAAAATGTTAATTAATGCCCTGATTAAAAATATTGATTGAAAAGTATTGGGAATCAGTAACCCCATGTAAACTGTATATCTATATATACATGAAAAAGGATTGAAAGTATTCAAAAGTATTCAAATTTCATCATTTTTAATCCTTTTCAATCAATATTTTTAACCAGGGTGATAACAAAAAAAAATTAGGAAACGGTTGATCCTGAAGGCCATCCCTGCAACTTCCCGCTAATTCCATACCTCGGCGCTTAAAATTGTACTTATGCCGTTTTTGAGCTTGAAGAGCTCAAAAATACAATTTAAGTGTTGTTTTGAGCTCTCCAAGCTCAAAAAGATAGCTTTTGTATACTCTTCGAGCTCAAAAGTCCGATAGAAGTTTGATAAAACACTATTTTTTGAATTTTCAAACCGCAATAATTAACATTTTTGGTTATATTGTATGGCCAATCGATTGAAAAAAGATTGAATTTTTAACTTCCCGCTAAGAAAATTGAAAATATTTAAAAATCGGGAAGTTATTGTTTTTACCTCGTTTTTCGAAAATCAAGTTTTCATCAGATCTCGACGTTTTGAGGTCCTAGGAAGCTTCCCAGACTATTCCCGCCATGGTGTCTGTATGTATGTATGTATGTATGGATGGATGTATGTATGAATTCCGCCAACTGCGTCGAAATCGGTTCATTCATTCAAAAGTTATTGCCGTTTGAAAATTCAAAAAATAGTTTTATTAAACTTCTATCAGTCTTTTGAGCTCGGAGAGCTCAAAACTATACGAAAATTATATTTTTGAGCTCTTCCAGCTCAAAAACGTAATAAGTGCAATTTTGAGGGCTTAATTACGAAAGTAGCGGGAAGTTGCAGGGATGGCCTTCAGGGTCAGCCGTTTTCCTAATTTTTTTATTATGCAAATAAAATTAATTTCTTATGAAGAATATTCTGATAGGAAATATTTTTTTGTTAATAAAAAAGTATCTATTGTCGGATTTCAGTGGATTTTGCTCTGTTAGATTCTCCTGATTGTTCTCGATTTTTTACAATTTTATTATTTCCAGTGGCACTCATTGATGCCGACAAAGTTGTGTAGTAGCAGGCGTATAGGGAGAAAAAAATATCGTCAGAATATGAGGATACGTATCGTTATGTACGCCGTATACTCATTTTTCTTAGAGATATCCTGTATAGCAAATATAGCTATACAACGGATAGTGAAAATGACGATCCGTATCATTATTTTAGGCATAACATTTAGTTGACTCAACTGTACAGATCCTTACGTTAACGAAAAGATTGCCTGTTTTAACGAAACTACATATAGATAGATAGATAATAAACTTTATTGACCCTAGAGCCTTAGCTCCCTCAGGACCATCATAATTATACATTATAATCAGCGTAAAATACAGAGCATATAATTACATAAATTGAAAATAATAAAATAATAACATATTATAATGAAATAATAATGTGAATTATAAATTATAAATTATAATCGTGGTAGATATGAGACAAGTTGCCAGAAAACCTGATAATAGCACAGTTAAGCAAAACTAATATCATTCAATATCACTCAAGGCACAGCAGCATACAATAATGACAATCAAAGCTCAATATCATAAATTAATACTTTTGCAAATAACAATTATAGCACGCACTACGGAACAGTTCATAATTTTCAGCTTTAGTTACTTCTGGGGGTAGCGCATTCCAAATGCGTATCCCGCGGATAAGAAAAGAGTTCTCAAATATCCGACAATTAGATCTAGGCAGGCGTAAATAATCCTCCCTTACATCACCCCTCCTATTATACACACTTAGACATCAGGTCATCCCTGACATAGAGAGCAACTCCACCACCGCTCCGCAGGCACCGGTCATGACGATGAAGCACAAACGACGGCAGGAACACCATATCATCAGATATTAAATGATTTAACCAAGTCTCAGACACAGCAATAACATCATACTTATTTCCACGAAAATATTCTTTAAAAATCTCTAAATGACGCTCATTCCTTAACGATTGAGCATTAACATGACACACTCTCAAACACTTTTTATTAAACAGAGGTCGCAGAGTGCCAACCACAATGTCAGACACGCCTCCAGGTGATGATGATGATGATACCGAGGGAGCAACTCGCTGCTAATCAAGCAGACCCCGCAAAGGACCTACTCCCGTTGAAGGTAACAGCTTCACTGGAGGCTTATCTTCCGCATACCGGACGTTAACACACGCAAAAGAAATCCAGACACTCCTAGCCTGGATCCTAGGATAAGCCTGATAGCACATCAGCACGAAGCTTGTAAAGAGAAGAAGGATAACGCCTATGAACATACACAGGAGCATCAGGAACTTGCGCTTTAGGCATTACAGCACCCAGCTTCACAGGATTACTCCTTACACTCTTCATAACCTCATCAACAAACCTCTGACTGCCGAACTTAACGCGTACATTGCGATTCATAGCACCAGCCCTTCCAAGCCGCTCCAGTTTAACCACATCTCTCTCAGCAACCTGAACTCCAATAGCAGTGGTAAATGACATAAATGTGTCCACAAGTCTTTCACCGCGCCCCTCTGGAAGCCCACCAATTGTAATCTCATCAGCTAGCAATTGAGATTCAAGCTGCAGCGTTCTCAACTCAAGACTACCATCGCACACCCTCTGCGCAGCACCCCTAATCTCTTCAGCAAGGTCAGCAGAGAGACCAGGCTGGCCCTTTTCAACTTCAATCAAGCGCTCCTGAAGCTCTTTAACTGTAATCTTCAGCGAGTTACACTCAAGACTCAAATGATCAATCTTTCCCTCGACTGACGCAATAGACTTCACGAAACCATCAACCTTAGCCACCATCCCATCCACTTTCATGCCGATGTCGCCAATCTTATCAATTTGCTCGAGCTTAGCACTGATCTCACTGATCTCATCAACATTGATACCCTCAAGCTTCTTGCTCATCACGTCAATCTTCTCAACACTGCTCAGTCGCTCATTAATCTTATTCAAAATGTCAGAGACATCCGGAACACAGACCGGACACTTGTTTACAATCTTCGCAGCAGCTAGCGACTTACTCGGCAAATTACAACGAACTTTTACACAAGAGTCATGATAATAATGCTTACATTCAGCCTTAGTTTGAATCAAAGCTGACACGTCGGTAATACCGCGAACACAGATCACACAATAAGCAGTCATTGCAACAGACACCGCTAGATGGCAGCACAATGCAGTCAATAAGCAGCAAGAGAAAACGTGCCCCGCAGAAAACACAACCTCAATCCAAAAAAACGCAATAAATGTTTTAATTAAAACTAAAGAACTACACTCTCCACAGTAGAGATTAATATCACAAAATACTCACAATAATCCACACTTCAACAATAAACAACCCAAAGTCAGACAATAAGCAAAATAATAGACAAAAAGCCACCAGCAATCGGATAGAAAAAATAACGTCCGCTCTGTACTATACACCTATACTATATTTACAACATATATTTACAACAGCTATTCTTTGTCATGCTTACGGGAAGCAAATGAATCCTTAAATCAGAAATCTGGATTGTTATTTTAAGGAACCGCCATTTAAAGATACGTTGGATAGTCATTTTAACAATATTTTTTTCTCCGTGTAGACTTCCATTGTAATATGCTTCCATTGTCTTGGAAGCTTACAAGAATTTATGATTCCAGACTGAAAATAACAAGACAGAAAATTCACTGTAATCTCCAAATTTACAACTATACAAGTTCTTACTATCTTTAGGAAAACAACTTAACATTCCTTTCATTTTTTCTTATCTAAGTACTTTTTCCAATCCCTTTGAATATACTTTAAGCTAACCGTAATGAAAATTATTTATGACCTTAACGAAAACCCAAGAAATAAGTCCCACGCTCAACGACCCTTTGGGTCATTAGTGTGATCTCACTCTACCTCAAATATACAGTCAACGCTCTCTGTATTTAACTTGCCCGTACAGGACCATCCTCTGTATTTGACTCGTTCTTGTCCATAAGAGCTGTGTAAAATCATCAAATACAGAGGAAGAATGTGGTCAAATACAGAGAGGTCCAATACAGAGAGCGTCGACTGTACCGACAAAAACAAAAAAAAATTTTTTTTTGAAATTAAAAAATTTTTTTTTAAATTCAAAAATTCATATTTTTGAAAAAAAAAACCCCTATCCAAAAATTTCAGGATCTTTTAAGATCATAACAAGGTATCATAAAAAAAAATTGAGCCAAAATTTTAATGGCGGTCTTCATTTTTGACGATTTTCAAAAATTCAAAATTTGACAAATTTGGCATTTCAAAATTTTTTTCCAAAATATTTTTTTTTTCAATAGCCCGCGATGGTGTCTGTATGTCTGTATATATGTATGTATGTATGTATGTATGTATGTATGTATGTGTGTGTATGCATGAGTGTGTATGTAAACCTCTCATAACTTTTGAACGGCTTGACTGATTTGATCGCGGTTGGTGCCATTCGAAAGGGTTCGACTTAAATTTTGAATACAAGTTGGGCCGATTTGGACCTATAGATTTTGAGATATCTTAAAAAAACTGTGAAAAAAATTTTTTTAAATGTGGTTTTTTTTTAATAACTTTTAAACGGCTTGACTGATCAATTCCAAACACTAATCAGCTCTCAACATCAAAAAACCACGTCGATCGCCACCAAGCCGGTCAAAATCGGTTGATTCGTTCGTGAGTTATCGATGTTGAAAGAAATAAAAAAAAAGTGTTTTTTTTTCGAATTACACCGAAATTTCCGGGGTGGCTGTGAGGGTAGTTTTGCTTTTTAGAGGGGTCTATATATCTTTTTTAGGGCTATTTGTATTTATTTGGAGCCGAAAAATTATTTTCAGTTTCAAAAGCAAAAAAATTTTTCTTTTATTTTCGTTCATAAAAAAACGATCAAAACTTCAGGTACATGTTATGTCCGAATTAATTATAATTAAATAATTATTGGTAGTGTGGGCCTTGAGGAGGCTCGGACACGTTTTTAGATAGATTTTCTCTTGTAGGTAAGCTACAAGAGTTTATTTTTAATGTGGGTTTTGAACGCTTCCCGGTAACCAGGAGTTCCAACGGCGAATTAAGAGGGAAGTCGATATCAAATTCTGAACTTACAGTCGTCCTTTGCGTTATTTCCAGCTGACTTGAATTAGATTTGATTGGTCGGTAGATACCGTGCTGAATTCTCTTCCTTGTCTCGAGATAGAGATCGATGTAGAAGAGGGAGATCAAGATCTTATTTTAGAATGATGTAAGACACATGAAGTTCTGGTTTTATAATTTATTCAGTTATTAACCCTATGGGCGTGGCGCACTCAATGCACAATGTTTCACTTATTTACTATTCACTTATAACTATATTTTAAGGTTTTGAACGTTTCGTTATATGAGTTCGTAACGACTCCGACCGATACTTAGATCTGTCGTTAATTAAACAATAGATCGAGGAGTTATAATTTAGACAAAGATATCACTACGGACAACGGGGTTCTCGATACAACTCGAAGAGCACACTGGCGCGGTTCGTAGAAAATATAATTTAAAGAATCGAAAGATAATATTGAATTTAGAAGTTTTGTATAAGCGACCTAGTGCTTTATACTGCCTTACACGTAACGCGGTATAAGGACCCACACGGGTTCTACGAAGATACCTTCCTTCGTATTCTTTAATAAAAGAGTGAACTCTTGATCCGTGGTGTTTGGTGGTTTTTATACACCCGGATCGTGATTTTCGGAAGGGAGTTAAATTTTGTTATTGGTCTAAAATTGCAATTTGACAGAACGTGGACAGTGTGCTCATTTCTTCATTGAGGTGTTGTCCGAGTGATTGCCGAAATTAATAAAGTGCGAGCGTTGTACTTTTCAACGAAGGGGAGAGACCCTGTTTATTATATGAGGCAACGCCGGATATAACAGCATCCCCCCCAAAAGAAGGGGTGCTTCGGCATCTCTTCTTTTGAAATTGCGGGTGTCTCTCCTTTGGTGGAATAGCACCGCTTCACTTTTATTTTAAGTTGTTTAACATTTATTAATCTTATTCTAACAATAATAATTTTATTTTTGTTATTGAGTGTGTTTCTGCCCTTTACATGTGTAAATATATAAGTTTTATAGTATAGGATAATTTTTATATAGTTACAATTATATGATTATATATCTCTAGTTACATTATGGTTCTTATATAAAATGTGTATTGTCTTGAAGCCTTCCTTTTTGAATTTTTGCGCTTTATTTCGCGGAATTTCTAATTTATCGGTAGTAGTATTGTTTTTAGGTTGTTATCTTATATAGGTGGTGTTTCTGGTATAATTTAAGTTAGTCATCGGGCGTGTAAGTTTGAATTTTATTCGCGTTCTTTTATAAATTTTGCTGAGCGAGGGTTTTTGTTATTTTGAGTCGTGGCGGATTATTAAGTGTCAGTGTTGAATAGGGAGTGTCATTATTTCTGATACCTTTACGTGTTTAGTACTACTTAAAATGTATCCCGTTAAAAGGTGTTTTGAAGATTATGGAACTTGGTTCCAGTATGTTATTGCTGTGTTTGGGGAGCGGGTAAGTAGAGTAATTTGTGTAAATATATAGAATTTGGCGAGAAGAGAAAAGGGGTTTGTTTTTTTTTTTTTTTTTAAATTTTGTTTTTAGGATCTGCGGCGGGGAGTAAGGATTTTACGTCGCTTGATTGGTCCGCTTACTCCACACGAGGCTCTGGACTTAGTCGAGGAGTGGATGGCTCTATTTGGGCCTGCTGGACCTGAGGTTTCGGGTGCAGCAACCTTCTTCTTTCTCCATATGTTGGAGAATCCAGATGGTGAGGAGGAGTTCATCGCTCCTAACCTTTCCGATTTGGAAAGGTTACGGGAAGCGCTTGTTGAATTTATATTCAACAAGGGTTGTGTTTGTTATTTTTAAGGGGTGAGTTGAGAAAGTTTTTTTTTTTTTTTTTTTTTTTTTTTTTTGTTTGTAGAGCGTCTTGTTTCGTTGACCAAGTCTTTTTGGTGAGGCCTTGGACGGAGTAGTTGGGGTTTGCGGAGAAGGGGAAGGAGTATCGGTCAGCGTGGAGTAAAAAAAAATTTTTATAATAATAAAGAAAATAAAAAAAAATTTTTATTTTTAAATAATGTTTTGTTTTTTTTTTTTTTTTTTTTTTTTTTTTTGGTTTTGTGTAATTTAGTATTTAATTAATATTTAGTATTTAAGTATGAGGTAACTTTAAGTGTAAAGGTAAGTATGTGTAGTGTTTAGAGGGTCGTGTGTGTGGTACATTAAGTAGGTGTGGTTAGGAGGCGGTCGCTCGTTAGACGGTGGGTGGTAATGAAGGTCGCTGATTTGACGGCGGTTCTCAAGTATGATAATTAATTTATCGTAGTTAAAACAGTTTCTTAATGATTTTTAGATTTCTCGATGACTTAGTTACCGCTAGATGACTTGCCTTGTATTAAATATATTTTAATACGTAGATTATAATCAATTTCTTTAAAATTTATTTTTGAGAGGAAGAAAAGGGGAAAGATTTTTGGGATTTGAAATAAAATCTTTTTAGGGTAAAGGAATTGTATGTGTGTTTTCCCTTTTTCTTACTCTCTGAGGCACTTATGTTAACATATTTTATATGAAATATATTTAAATTTATTTGTCTTTCTTTATTTCGTTTTATTCGTAGTCAGTTAGTCGGATGCCGGTTTTTGACTTCTTTGACGGTGTTGTTGGTTGGTTGTGTTGGTATTTCGTTGCTCTAGGTGATGATGATGAGGTTGAGTCGGTTGCATTGGTATTTGAGAGTTCGAATGTTTCGTTTCTTTCGATTTGGTTTTGTTTCTTTTTCTTGATTTTTCGTAGGAGTTTTAGGCAGTTGCAGGAGCATCCGCAGTAGTAGTATCCAAGGAAGAATATAAGGGACGTAATGATTGAGAGTATTGCTCCTGTGTTTGTTATGGTGATGAGTCGATGTTTTGATTCTTCTTGATGGTGAAGTCCGATTTGTGTGAGTCTATTGTTGTTTCCTTCGAGGCTATCGCCCCACGGTGAAAGTAAGGTGTTTTCTGCTATCGGTTCTATGGCGATGTTTGTTAGTAGATGCGGTGGTTTGGGCTGTTCGGTGAGGTTTGTCGCTAGGGGTGTTAAATTTATACTGGGGAAAGCGTAGATTCCGCTTGTTTCTTCCTCTTCTTCGGTCCCTTTGATTACGAGACGATTATTCGTTAAGACACAGCCGGGTGATAGGGTGAAGGTACCGGAGCCATGTAGTTCGTGTTCAATCCGAGGAGTCGTGTCACAAGTCGTTATAAAAATTTCTGGTTTACAGGTAGAGTAAGCCCAGGAGTTCGGTTGTTGTAGTTTGATTAGTTGTGTAGAGCATTTTGGTAATATGCGAACATCGCATTGGTGTAGAGTTTCGTTATTTGGATTTAGGTAGAGTTGGAGTTCACATTCGGTGCTATCTTTTACTGGTTGGAGTGGAACGTTGGCTTCACAGGCTAATTCTGTTGAAATTATTCTACAACTCTTTATGGTTTCTGAGTCCACTAGGTAGTATTGGTTCTGGAAGGCGTCTATTGCTAGATATTCTTTACTTGGCCGGACTAGTAGGCTTCTCATGGTTCCTCCGATTGTTTGTGGGACTGGAATTGGTCTCATCCGATATAGTTGGAAGGTAATTTGGTTAAACAGTGGGAGAGTGATTATAATCAGGGATTTATTTCCTATTCTTCCCGTATTTACTTTGGCGACGTTGGAGAGAGTCTGGATATTTACGTGGTCTACTGGTTGAGGAGGGTTTAAGTGTGGGAAGCGAGTCATGATGTCTCTGGTTGCATTTATCAGTTGTTCGGGTGATAGAATTCCTCCCGGGATGTTCCCTCTCTTTGCATCTTCTATAGCTGTCTCGGCTTCCTTGAGGTAGCGTATTAATTTCGTTGTTCTTTGGACTCTTTCGTCGGCTCTTTGCATGAAGTGTATACGTAATTTTAATTTTTCGATTTCACTTCCGACTTGTGTTGCGTAACGGTTGATGGTGTCGGATAGTAATGTGACTCTTGCTTTGGTTTTATTTTGGTCGGAGATGACTTTGTTTATTTCTGATTTTATTATGTGTGTTGAGTTGTTCATCAGTGTTGTTATTTCTCTTTGATCGTTATATAGTTTGTTGATTTCTGTGGAGATGTGTTCGTGGTCGTCGTAGTCCATGAGTCCGAAGGCCTTTCGTGTTATGGAGCCTACGAAGCCGAACCAAGGCGTCCTTCGATTGCGAATTTTTGTGATATTTTCGACTTGTTTGAGATTTTGTTTTAGTCGATTAACTACGTCTTGTCTGTCTTTTTCTAGTTCTTTTAATATGGCTTCCTTTCCTAAGATTGCGCACTCGAAGGGAGGGAAGTAGGACAGGCAAGTTTTGCGACTTTCGCGATCGTCCGGTGACGTCATTTCTTGCCAGGGGGATACGTTGATAATGGCTTCGATGTCTATGGTGGAGATGATTTTCCATTGTCGTTCTATGAGATGAATTGTATTACTCTTTTCGTATAAGACCCCTGGATTAAATGATGAAGGTTGGATTTTGAATGGTTCTTGAGGTTCCGTTGAGACGATGGGTAGGAGCCAGAGAATTGTTTGTAACAGCAACATTTTATTTGTTGTGGTTTTTCTGTAACAGGAGTGTATTATATTTTATTCGATGGCTCGTTTTAATTTACTAGGGTGTTTAATTAAACGTTTTCCGTTTGGGAGTTCTAATATTAAACACCCTTTGTCAGTGATGTCTACGATTTCGAACGGGCCTTTATAATACACGTCAAGTTTATTTTTGCGAGTTTCATTTAGGTTGTATACGAAATCTCCTATTTGGAAGTCTATGGGGTGTAAGTTTTTGTCGAATCTTTCTTTGG
This sequence comes from Cotesia glomerata, assembly GCF_020080835.1. Lineage (NCBI taxonomy): Eukaryota > Metazoa > Arthropoda > Insecta > Hymenoptera > Braconidae > Cotesia > Cotesia glomerata. The sequence goes on along the minus strand of NC_058167.1, from coordinate 447,888 downwards.
ATCTCAATTTCGACTCAACTAAGGAATCGCGATCGACGCTACGAGTATGGCTTAGGCGGTTCATCATGTCCACTAAGTAATCGGGGTATGTTTCGATTTTTTCGTAGTCTGGGAATTCAGTTGGAGCACGTGCCTTTTTCCCGTATACTAACTCGTACGGGGTGAATTTTGTCCCAGTGTGGACCGAGGTGTTATAGTTGAACATGGCCATTGGTAAATATTCGTCCCAGTCTGAGTACGACTCGACGAAAACTCGGAGATATTCGACGAGAGTTTGATGACTTCTCTCTAGAGATCCGTTGGCTTGAGGGTAGTAGCCGGAAGTCGTTACTCTCCTTATTTTTAGAATTTTTGACATTTTTGCCAGTAGTTTAGAGGTGAATGACGTTCCTCTGTCTGATAGGATTGTCCTGGGGCATCCGTATAGGCAGATGTACTGGGTGATCAGGGCTTCTGCGACGGTTTGAGTCCTGATGTCTGGTACTGCTATGGCTGCGCAGTGCTTGGTGAAATTATCTTGTATGGTGAGAATATGTACGTTGCCTTTTGCCGTCATAGGTAGTGGTCCTACGGTGTCGATCGAAATTTTTTCGAAGGCATCGGATGGTGTGTCGGTTATAACCATTGGTTGTTTAGTTTTTATTCGAGATAATTTCTTCTGTTGGCATGTGTCGCATCTCAGGATATATTGGTAGATCTGTTCCTTCATTCCGGGCCAATAAAATGTTTCTCTTATCCTCCAATATGTTTTGAGGACTCCTTTATGGCCTCCGATAAGGCTTGCGTGTTTTTCTTTGATGATCTCGGGTCGCAGTTCTTCGGGCGGAACGGAGATTTCGCCGTCACAGAGTGTTATTTGTACGGGGCAGTCACGGAGTTCTTTTTAACAGGTGAGAATGTATGTTGATAGTCCCGAATCCATCTCCCTTTTGAGCCATTCTTAAGGAGTGTATCTCGTATCGTTCTAAGGCGAGGCGGAAGCTTTGAAGTCCGTTTATTAGGTCTTCAGTTGATATTTTTGTTCGGTGATACTCGCCGATAAAGATAGTGAAAATCCGATATTTGCCAATTTTTGTTACCAGGACGTCTCCTTTGCGTGGTTTGGCTTGTTTCAGATCGTCTGTGTCGATGAATTTAAGATCTCGGAGTAGTTTCGCTGTGGGAGTGGAAAGTTCACAATCTGTAGTAAGAAAGTGAGCGATGTTATCTCGAGCGTATGTGAGTCCATCTCGGCTGGCTATTAGCTCTACTACTCTTAATTCATCAGGTCTATCTTGTGTTGGTTCTATTGGCTCCGTAGATTTTTCCATCCCCCGCTCTAGGTTTTTGTTTAGGGGTAAGTTATTATTTGGGCTTATGTCCTCTTCGGAAGATGTTTCTAGAGGTTCTATGATTGTTGCTGGTTTTCTCTCGGGTCTGTTAGATTTTATTGGCGCGGGAGAGTCGTTGTTTGCCGGTGGGTTTGTATTTTCTGGATTTTGTTCAGGTGTTAAGGTCACAGACGTTTCTAGAGGAGTCGCGTCTTCTCCGTTCGGTTGCTCTGGGGGTATAGGTAGATTATCTTTTTCCTCTGGTCTTTGAGGTGATGGATCTAGGAACGAGACTGTTTTTCTTGACTTCTCGGTAGTCTCGGGTGCTGTAGTAGGGGTCGTGGCTACAGGAGATCCGAAATCTAGAAATCGGCTAGAGCTCGCACCCGGTGAGTCTGCGGTGTTCATTGTTGGTAGTTCTGACAATCTAGTTCTCATTTGAGTGATCACAGACTGGTCTGGTATGGGTCTGTAAGGCGTTGACCCTTGATGAACGCTGGTGTCGACCACAGATCCTGTTACTGGGTCCCATTTGATCCCTTTTGCTTCAAAATTTTCTTTCGATCATTGTGCGGACTAGCGTTGGTGTTTCCGGGGCTAGCCGAATCGTGGTTTCAGTAACATCGGATCCAGGTGGGAGGTCATCTGTGGGAGACTTATTTTTATCGATTTCAGGGCTTTTGGTTGTAGGTTGGGTTAGTATTATTGTGTCGTCTGGCTCGCTGATAGCGCTGGTACTATCTTGGTCCTCGTTAGCTTCCTCGGAGACAAATTCGTTTACGGCTATTTCAGCTTCTTCGCTGGCTTCTTCGGTGTCTTCTTGTTCGGTGAAGGTTTTCTCCATTGATCTTATTTGTTGGAAATTTTCTATAGATCTTTTTACTTCCCTTATTACGTTAGGACTCGGCGTAGGTACTGGTCGCCACCAGCGGGGATTTCCTTTAGGAATTGTTGGTGATAAGGGAGGACGTGATGGGGTGTGGATTTGATCATCGGGTAGCTCTTCAAACGTTCTTTTTGTGGTTTGAACGTTGGGGGTATTTTCTGCGGATGGTTCAGTGACTTCTCTAGATGACTCCGTCTGTCGTGGAATTACGGGGTTTTCTTCTTCTTCTTCATCTCCGTCGTCACCAGAGTCAAAATAGGCCGGGGGAATTAGTTCCCTGATTGAATCTCTACCTGGTAGAGATGGACTAGCTTCCCCCCCTCTCGGCTCGGGAGTGTGAAATACGTCGTCATCTCCAGTGTTTACTTGAGTTAATCCTTGTGCATCTTCATCATTGCTGGTGGTTCCTGGCTCTACGTAGTTTATGGGATTTCTATGAGATCCTCTGCGTAGTTCCGACCGTAATCGGGAGGCAATCGTTTGTCGAATCTCTGGAGCGCTTTTGAGGGCTGGTCGATTTTTCGAGCCTAAAGGTCGTCCCGGTCGTCGTTTTGGAGGATCTATGGTGACCTTTTCAACTCCGTTTGCAGGTAATAGGACGGCTTCTGGTATATTTTCTTGGTTGTTGATGGCCGAGGGTTCGTTAGATGTGTCTTCCTTCTCTTGGAGTTCCGATTTTTCTTCTGGACGTCCTGTTGGGTTATATGAGAGTGCATCTGCGTATTGATCTCCGACGTTGGTCCGGATGGCGACCTTGAAGTGGAACTCATTGATCTTTGATCGCCATTTTCGTTGTCTGTCTGTGAGATCGTGTGTGTCTCGTAGCCAAGCTACGCAGGCTCTTTTTGTTTGGACGGTGAATCTTTTACCGTATAAGTAAGGCCGGAACTGTTGGATGGCGTAGACTACGGCGAGACATTCTTTTTCGTCTGGAGTATAGCGTAGTTCTGCGTCTCGTAGGACTCTGGATGTACAAGCTATGATTTTTCCATTTTTATTGAGGTCTTCTGTTGAGTCAGTGGATTCTGTTTCCCGGCTCAGAATACCTGCTATACCTTCTTCTGAAGAACTGACCGCTAAAACGAAGGGCTTGTCGAGATCTGGGTATGAAAGGGTTGAATTTTCACACAAGGCGTTCTTGATGTCTTGGATGGCCCTTTCAGCTTCTTCGGACCACTTGAAGGGTTTTGTTTTTCGAGTTAAATCGGTTAAGGGTTTAGCTCGAACGGCGTAGTTGTCGATAAATCTGCGATAGTAGTTTGCTAGGCCGAGGAATTTTCTCATTTCTCGTTGATTACGAGGATTCGGAGCGTCTCGTATAGCTTGGATTTTCTTGGGATCAGGTTTCACTCCTTCTCGAGAGATTACGTGTCCGAGATAGTCAACTTCGGTGCATAAAAACTTGCATTTGTCTGGTTGAAGTGTGAGCCCTGCATCCCGGAGTACTTGGAATAATCGTCTGAGGCGTACTCCGTGTTCTTCTAGAGTCCTAGCATGGAGGATGATGTCGTCTAAATAGATTAATATCCACGGTAGGCAGTTTAGAGTTGAGTTCATCATCCTTTGGAAGGTGGCTGGAGCTCCTTCTAGGCCAAAGGGCATTCTGGCGTACTCGAAGTGTCCGAACGGAGTGGAGAAGGCGGTTTTGTTTCACATGGACTGGCTTGTCAGTCGTAGTTGGAATTTTGCAAGTCGCTCGATTCGAGCATCCCAGATTATCTCCAGGGAGATGAAAGATGTCGGTAAAATCGTGTATTATTTCTGTAATTTGTTCACGTTGTTCTGCGTTAAGATCTTTTAGAGGGAATTTGTTTAAAATTTCTGTTGCTCGTTGTTCAATGGTTTTAATATCCGTTGGGTTGTCGTCTTGTGAGTCACTGGAGCTGTTGGATGGATCTTCAACGTGAAATTCGTAGTCTTCGAGGATTTGTGGCTCCAGTTCGATGGTGACGGGTTCGTTAGTCGTATTAAACACCATACAGGTAGCTGTTTCGCCGTCTACAGTGACTAAGGCTTCGCCCATAAACAAGCCTACTGGAAGATCTATTCGCGGTAGATATCCTTGAGTTAGTCCTGGATTTTTGATGGGGACTGGGGCTATCATTTTTGTTTTAGGGGGTACGGTGAAGGTAGATGGTTCGTAGATGTCCAAGCTAAAAGGTATGGGTTCTAGAGGTCGAGCCATCACGGTGAGAGTTTGTTCATAGTATGAGATTTCGGCTTTCTCATGTTCTAACCAGTCGTTTCCGAGTATCCCTACTCCGGGGACCGGTAGATCTTCTCGGCTTACTTGGCATTGGACTGGTAGGCCGAAAATTTTTAACTCGACTGTACCGAGCGTTTGTACTGCTTCGCCGCTGATTCCTCTGGCGATGAGTCGGTTTTTCGGATTTATGTAAGTTCCGGGTTGGAGTGCTGATTGATTGATGATGGTGACGTCTCCTCCTGTATCGATGATAAATCTCTGGTATTTTCCCAGCAGGACCGGACAGGATAAGTCAATCTTTGGGCCTCCGCCTACTGCGAGTAGTTGAGACTCGCAGGAGCCTCTCTTGATGACAAAGGGTATCGGGCGAACTGGTTGGCTTCTCAGTACCATCGTGTGCCAATAGAATGAGATGTTGGCTTGTTCTTTGGCTAGAAATTCGCTACCGAGGATGGCTAAGTAGCCTCCTAGTCTGCGAGGTACTATCCGGAACGGGATGGACTTGTCAAACAGCGTGAGTGTGACGAGTCCAATGATCGGTTGTTTATTGGTTCCGATCCCCCCCACTTGTCCGAGATTTTCATAGGTGAAAGTGGTGTCGTCAGCCAGGGCTTCAATGCTGATAAAGTTGTAGTTTGCTCCGGAATCAATCAGTATTTCACAGTTGTTGTTGAGAAATTTGGGATTTTTGACTGTGATTACTGGTCCTCGGCCGGTGACTAGGGCGATTCCGTCTACTGGTTGTATTGACGGTACACGGCTGCCGTCATTTGTTGAGGTAGTTGGGGCTGGCTCGTCTTTACCTCGGTCTGACGAGCGCCCATCAAGTTTAAAGAAGGCTCTAAAGGGTCTTCTTCTTTCTTCAGATTTTTGGGCATCCTGGGCAGTTGCAAATCTCCGAGCTCTTGATGTGTCTTTCGAATAGTACTGGTGATGACTCAGGGCATATTTCTGTAGATATAGCTGGAGGCGGCCCTTGTGGTTGCGTGGATTGCACTACTCCATGGGTTCTCGTTTGCGGATATTGGGGACGTTGAATTCTAGGATAATATTCGGGTTTTTGAGATGAATACTGGGCTTTGGCTTGAGAGGAGTATTGTGGATTATATTGAGGGTTATAAGGGGGGCGGGGGGTGTAGGGTTTGTAAGAAGGATTATAATTCGCGGAATAATTTGGATTCGGGAAAGGGTTTTGATAATTTTTTGGATTATAGTTGGGGTTTGCTGAGAACACCATGGCTTGTGGTGTTTCACAATCTGACTCTTCACAATCAGCATTTCCACAGGGAGGTAATCCATACCAGGTTGGGGTAGGCTCGGAATATCCTTCGTAGGGGGTTTCTTCTCCCCCCGGCGAAATTCGGTGTGCCCTGTGAATTATACGCAAAAGCAACTGGCTTTGGATTAGCATAGAGGTTTGGTCCAGGGGTGCCCGTGAGCCGGGACGTGTGATTGTTGACTTTGATTGTTTTGAAAGTATCCTCGTGGGCCGTTGTTACGAGGATAATGATTTCCGTGTCGATCTTGAGGAAATTCTCGTTGAGAGGGCTTCGGATTTTGGAGCCTCATGTTGTTGTCGTATTTCAGCGCTTGGGCCTGGATTGACTCGAAGAGGGCGGTCAGGGTTGCATATTGACGAGTTGAGGCGAGGCATTTTAAGTAATCTGGCAAAGACTCGAAAAATAAATCGACTGCTAATCGGTGGGCTTGATTTGTGATTGCCTCGCGGTCGTCATCCGGGACTGCCGCTTGGATTTTCCGGAGGATGGACCGTAATCGATAATAGAAGCTTTCTACTGCTTCATAAGTTCCTCTCTGGGCTGAGGTCAGTTTTGCGAGATTTATACGGAGAGGGTCTCCAAGTCGAAAGTGACTACGTAAGACATTGACGAGTTCTTGTACGGTATGAATTTCCATATCTTCGACGACGTTCCTTGCACGACCTTTCAGCTTCCGGAGGATGCGTCCGATGAAGGGTTGTTGGTTATTTTCAGGCATCATGTGTAGCCAATCCTTTAAACGGTTATCGAATTCTTCGTAGCTGACGTCTCCGTCTCCGGTGAAGGTGGGAAGAGCTTCTTCCATCTCTTTGGTGATCTTGTAATAATATTTTTCGGGTTCTTCTCGTGTGAGATCGAACAATTTGACCCCAGGTCGATTAGCGTTGTTGGCCTCCTCTTCTTCTCTGCGGCGTCGATCGGCATCTCTGGCTGCTGCGGCTGCCGCTGCAGCTGCTGCAGCTTCTTCTTTGTTCGGAGGTGCCATGATTATTGTTTTCTCGATTGGGTAAGTAACTTAACTAGTCCGGCTGGAGCAGGGATGTTGCTTATGATTCTAGGCTGCTGGGATGATGGTTCTTTGACCGCCCGATTTAATTGGATTACTGGGATTTGATTTATCCAGTTGGTAACTTTCGTAAGTGTATCAATAGGGACTGATTCGTTCAGATCTGGTAACGGTCTTTCCTCTATACTCCTCGATGGGATTTGGATCGGTCGGGTTTTAATGCAATTTTTTGGTTTATTAACGAGAGTAGTTTTCCTTTCTCTTATGACCGGAATAGAGGAGTTGATAAAGGTAGGGTCTTCCCAATAACGAGATTCTATCATGGGACGGTGATAGATTTGGCCACTAAAGAAGTCTGAATAGGCCTTTCTGATTTGAAATTTAAAACCGCTACGCGAATGTCGTACCATTAGTTATTTTCTTTTTGGGTGCTATAGTTAGCACTCCATGACTTGACAAGAATAAATAAAAAATTTTAACGAATTGAAAAAAAAAGGAAGAAATTTTATTTTAGATCGATTGGTATTATAAAGCCTTGTCCTGTATAATTTTGAATCAAAATTTTCTATGATTTCTCGTTGCTCGATAGACAGCAGCGAGAAAGAAAACTTGAGTCGCAAAAATGTAAAGAGTTGATTTGCGAATTGCTAAATCGGCAGATCAATCTCAAGAACAGTCTCGTTGCTCGATAGACAGCAGCAAGGTGTCTTGAAACCGATTTCCGTGTCAAGGCACTGCCAGTATCGCAGCAGAACCTCGTAAGCAAATCGCAAGTTTTACTCAACACTAGATTACAGCTGTTAATATGATATAGTGACACACTGACCGAGATATCAATGTACTTCACAAAAATTTCTGCGTCAGCAAAAGAAAATGTGTAGGTATGAGAGTACAATGACTCGTAGCCTACACGTAACGTGATACCAAACGTATTACGATAACGAATTTAAATGGACGAGATTTAAAGTGTGTCAATGAACTGAAATATAATTTTGTCAGCAAGAAAATTAAATGTTTATGTGCAAGAGGAATAATAAATGGTATTTTATTCGCAAAAAGAGAGAAAGAAAAAAAAAGAAACGTTTAAAGGTATGTGACGAACGAAGTTTATGCCACTACACTCTTCTTTTATGTGAGATAAATGACGGGGGCTGCTTTCCTTTTATTTATTGTATTACGATTTAACCGCAAAATATAATTCAATCTCCACTTTGATAATCGGAACGATAACAGTTAATAGTAGTGTCAATAAGAGCAGGCTCCATCGTTTATCAAGTGAAACCAACAGATTCTTTAGTTACGTAATATAAGTGGTCATATATCACTTCTGACTTCTGTATCTTAACACGTAGTAACCTGTAACAATCGATACCCTTATGGAACCACAATGTCGCGGGAATCGTATAAAAACCCCTTGAAGATGTTCACCAGGGCTCAGACTGCCGAAGGCTCTCGCACTCGTCAGTTCTAAATTTCAAGTTAACCAAATTCTACCAAGAATCTAACATAGAAATAAAGACGAGTACAACTACTTGCTGGCCAACCTAATCTTTTCTTTGAAAGTTGCTTACTCTCGTTAAAGAGGCTTAGGTGCTCTGAGAGCTGGTGCTCTTACAATTAAAATTATAATTTAGGGTTTCAATACCCAAACCAATATATTTATAAAGACCTCAAATTAAGGAGCTCCTATGAAACGTTGTGCAAAGTTTAGTTTGTTAAGTGTATTAATAATTATAATCATATTTGTGCATTATCCAGAGTTATTGAAGATTATATTCAACAGCATTCATCAATTGTCCTTAAATTTGTATCATCTATTTAAATAATTTGTAAGTACAAATTGAATATATTTGAAGTGTGAAACCAATCATTTTCTTTCTTCTCATTCATAAGACCTGATTTCCAACTTACAGTAAGAAACGAGGTATTCACGAGTACCTATAATTCACCAAACCCACCTGCCTCCTGTTTTTCCTTCAGTTCATTAACTACCCTTGACCTTAGCCACGGGGTCGCAACTAGGGTTCCCCCTATGATATAAGCCGCTCGATATCATCGGGATAGATAAAGAACAATTATTCAACCGGAAAAGACGCGATCAATTAATTATTTCATAGCTTAGGAATTTGAGATAAAAACAGACTTGAAAGTGTAGAATCATCCGGTAATCAGAAATATGAACTCTTTATCTAAGTAAACCTTTAATAATTATCATTTTAACAAAACTCCGCTGTCTCGACCTATTCGATCGTGACAGTAGAAAATTTGGTGACAGCGGTGGGATACGCTGGTGAAAGTGTTTCTTTTGTGTAAAGTTGTTTATTCTTAATTAAACTCATTTTTTAGATAACACTTATTACATAACACTATTACAACAGTCGGGTTTTGAGAATAAATTATTTTGCATCAAAACAAACAAATATAATTAAACCCCACACATTGTATTGTATTTATTCAAGAATAAACGTAATACTACTTTCTTGAATTATCTATTAAATCTGTCAATTGACCATCAAACAAAAATATTTTTGGTTGATCTGTCGAGTACGTCGGGTGTCCAAGATAGCAATAACGTTTTGGATACTTGATGAGGATTTAATAGATGATTAATAAGTTAAGCGAAAAACAGTTGCGACGGCGCTCCATAGTTGCGTTGCGCTCCCTATTTCGTTTAACTAGTTGAACGATTAACCTATTTAGTGCCTAAATCGTTCAACGAAATAATCACACACTAAAAATTTAACACTAATTCCAAGTAATCAATTTCTTCCAAATTTAAAAATCTAAACAAAAGAAAGTTGCGTCGGCGCCTGAACGGTTGCGTTGCGCTCCCTGTATTGTTTGGATTAGTTGAATGATTAACCTACACTGTGCCTAAATCATTCAGTGGAAAAAATTTGGAACTTAAATTGATTTTCTCTAATGTTTTTTTTTTAATTTTCACGAATGAGGAAAATCCGTGGTCGTAGAGCTAAATCAAAGATATTGTTTAGCAAACGATTGCGTCAAACACTGTATCCTTCTACTAAGGAGATTGAATCACATAGCGACTCTACACAGACAGATACTCAAACTAACAATACAACTATAAAAATCGATAACACACCATCATCATCATCAAGCAGTACAACAAGTACAGGAGAAATTAGTAATAAAGTAGAATTAATATATCCACCAATAGAAGAAAGGCCAGATATCACATCAGATTTTATATCTCAATTTATAGATTCCTTATTAGAACTTCATGAAGACGAATTAGAGCCACTGATAAAATTTGAATATTTTGATTATATAGAATTATTCGATTTAAATTATTTTGGTTGTTTCAACGAGAATAAATAAAAGAGATATTTATTAAACATTATTAATTGAATATTTTTAAGTCAAAAATATTTTATAAAAACACATTTTACACATAATGAAACGTAAACAATCGGGAAAGCAATATTATTTAAGATCTCAAACAAAAAGAGTTAAGAATATTCCAGAAACTGAAAACTCTAATAATCAGGTTTCAAGTACTAGTAGTGACATTAATTCAGACAAAACCAGAAATTTAACCTTGCAATTGAATCAACCTATTAGGGATAATCAGAAACAATTCCGTGATTTGCTCGCATCCGTTATTTTATTACGAATCAATATTAAGGAACTCTATCTTGTAATAGAACGCATGTTAAAATCAGATAAACAATAAGTTTTTTTAAAAAAAAAAAAAAAAAAAAAAAATAATCGAATATTAAAAATCTAAACATGGAGCAAGCAATTCAGGAAATGTCTCGTCATTTCGAGATTACTGATCGAACCATGACCTCATTAGGAGAAAATCTTACCATGACACAAGCATTAGCAATGGTCCCCAATTTTGATGGGCAAAACATGCCATTACGTTCATTTTTGCAGGATGTAGAACAAGCATTACAATTAGTTACTGAGGAACAGAAACCTGCTTTTATTACTAAAGTTCGTACAAAATTAAAAGATACCGCACGAGATGCATTAGAAGATAAAGAAATAGTAACAATAGAAAATTTAAAAGACGCATTAAAAGAATATTTTTCTAAAAAGAAATCGTATCCTCAATATTGCGCAGATATTCAGGCAGTTAGATTAAAACAAAATGAATCATTACTTAGCTATTATACGCGTATTAAACGAATATGCACAAGTGCAATGGCATCATTACGTGAAAGTTTTAATAATGAAAACGAATTATCGGGTATGAAGAAAATGTTAAACGGACTAGCCTTGGAATCTTTTAAACGCGGGTTACCAGACGATTTAATTTATGGTGTTAGCGTTCAAAATCCTGCAACCCTTGATGATGCATATAAAATTCTTTTCCGTCTTGAAGAAGATTTAAAAGGGAGTTCTCACCGAAATTCAAATTACTTAGCCTATGCAGCAATTCAACCCAATAATACAGATTTATCCCGTAAGACACGTATGGTTAATTTTGAAGACGAAGATCGGCGAGATGCAATCCCATTTCGATTTTTCCGAGATGATGGGTATAGACCATCATCCCCTCGTAACAAGTCACCAATACGTAGCTCCTCCCCCAATTATGAACGACGCATTGGCTCACCCTTACGGTCCAGGAGTATATCCCCTCGTCAACCAGTTCCCTATTTTACAATGCCTGGATATTTCCCACATATGCCTTATCTACCTTCAATACCTTATCAGTATCCTCCACGGGAAATGTATTCACCCCCTGTAAATTATAATTTTCCGTATCAACCATTCTTCAACGGTCAAAACAACAATCCGCCTAATTATAATAACCCTCCTAATTATAATAGTTACTCAACCTATAACCCTAACTATAATCCTACTAATAATTACAATAGACCTAATAACGGCTACGATAACAATTACAATAATAGTAATAGAAACAACGGTAATTCTCAATCGCCGGTACCTAATAAGGATCATTTAAACTCCGATCCGATTCGCCAGAAGGACGCCTTGACGAATCAAACGGAAAAGCGTCCATCAATGGTCAGATTTTTAACAATCGAACAAATGTAATGTGGACAAGGAACCAAGGTGGAAGAGGGCCGGTCGTTACTTTAAATGCTCCTGAAATATTATATGGTAGTGCTCGCTTTTTAGTCGACACCGGAGCCGACATAAATATTATTCATAAAGATGCTTTAGCCCCTCGTACAATAATCAATACTAGTGATTCTGTTTATCTTAAAGGAATCACCCTCAATAAAATTAACACGCTAGGAACCACTGAGATAACATTCTTTGATAGGCCCGAGAAATTTCATGTTCTCAATGACCCCTTACCTACTCAGACAGAAGGTATAATCGGCATTGATTTCTTAGAGAAAGAAAAGGTAGAAATATCTTTTCATCATAAAACCATAGTTGCTAGTTCAGAACCAATTATGCCTATTCCATTTGAAAATTCAATCAAATCATCCGAAATTGAACCTGAACCTTCAGTATTTACATCATTAAAAGCTCGAACTCGCACTGTGATACCAATTAATCTTATACCCTCTAGTTTAAAAACTGGATTTTTACCTCGTATTGAAACACATGAAAATATTTTCATCGGAAATTGTATAGTAACCAATCGTAACAATACCTGTTATGTAATTGCTATTAATGCCTATGAAGAAGATGTTGACTTAGACATTCCTCCTCAGGAATTAATTCCTTTTGATCATGGTGAAGAATCTGAAGACTTCTTCGATGATTCAGATGAACCTGGTGAACAAGTAAATGATCAAGACAGATTCGCAAGAATCTGTGATAGTCTTCGACTTGATCATTTAAATTCAATTGAGAAAGAACATGTTTACGCTATAATTAGAGAATTTCCATATCTCTTTCATTTACCCGGTGATCCTCTATCGGCTACCACTGAAATAACTCATTCTATTCCAACTGTGGATGAAATCCCTGTATCTGTCAAACAATATCGATTTCCCCCTGTACACAAAGAAGAGATAGCCAAGCAGGTTGAAAAATTATTAGAGAACGGTACTATTACTGAATCCGTTTCTCCGTATAATTCACCATTGTGGATTGTACCTAAGAAACCAGATTCAAAAAGGAAACAAAAAGATGGCGTTTGGTCATTGATTATCGACGATTAAATGAAAAGACAAAAGGTGATGCATATCCTCTACCTAATATAATTGAAATACTCGATAGACTAGGTGGTGCAAAATACTTTTCTATTTTTGACTTAGCAAGTGGTTTTCACCAAATTCGCATGGATCCAAAGGACCAACCTAAAACTGCATTTAGTACTCCCAATGGTCATTATGAATATACCAGAATGCCATTCGGTCTTAAAAAATGCTCCTACCACTTTCCAACGGCTTATGGATAAGGTTCTTTTGGGTTTACAGGATCAGGAATTGTTCGTATATTTAGATGATATCGTTGTCTTTGCATGTTCTTTGGAAGAACACAATGTTCGTGTTCGACGACTTTTCAATCGGTTGAAAAATGCAAATTTGGTATTACAAACCGATAAGTGTGAATTTCTGAATTTGGAAGTCGCTTATTTAGGACACATCATTGGTAACGGTGGTGTACGTCCAGATCCTAAGAAAACTGAAGCTATTGAAAATTTCCAATTCCTAAAACGCAACCAATGTTCGTCAGTTTTAGGCTTGGCTGGTTATTATCGCAGATTTATAGAAAATTTCTCTGCTCGTGCTAAACCCCTTAGTAATTTACTTAAAAAGGACACTCCTTTTAATTGGGCAGATGAGCATCAAGCAAGTTTTGATGACTTGCGCAAAGCTTTATGCACTACACCGGTATTGCAATATCCCGATTTTACAAAACCATTTATTCTCACTACTGACGCCTCTGACATAGCTATTGGAGCAGTATTGAGTCAAGGTAAAATAGGTGAGGATAAACCAATTGCTTATTTATCCCGCTTATTGAGCCCTCCTGAAATGAATTATACCACAATGGAAAAAAGAATGTCTCGCTGTAGTTTATGGAATATTACATTTTCGACCATATTTATATGGACAGCATTTCACATTAATCTGTGACCATGAACCTTTAAAATGGATTGATTCAGTCAAACCGCCAGTTCAGCGATTGATTCGTTGGAGAATTAGATTAAGAGAATATGAATATACCTTCATTTACAAAACCCGGTAGATTTAATATAAATGCTGATGCATTATCTCGCAATCCGGTGGTATTACCAGTTGTACCTCAGTCGCAGGCAAAAATCTCTGCTCGATTATCCACTTCTATCGCTCAACATGCAGAGCGAATGAAAGCTGCAAAGGAAGCTGCCCTATCTAATGTTAGTAGTATAGGTGACAGGGTTAGACAACGACACGCAATGATGAAACCACCACCTCCAATTAAACTTAAATCAGCTCTAAAAGAAAATCGGACCAGTGCAAAGATCTCCTATTCAAACAAAAGAATCCCAACCTATTCCTCCGGTTGCACAGGGCAGGAATAGCGGGTTCCCTAGCCTTGTACCTAATCAAATTCCTCCATTGAAGGATCAGGAAACAGACAAGCCGTCATCTATCAAAGATTATACTAAAATAACTTATGTCGATGATTCTGATACTAGTGAAACCTTCCCTGAAATGCCACCAAGGATGCCTCTTCTACCTAATGTCATTGAATTGACTTCAGGTCATTCATCTACTTCTGATAGTTATTATTGGGATCCCCGTGGTATAGATTCACTCCGCACTCCACGTAAATCTCTGGTTACCTTTCGCGATCCAGTAGGTAGTTCAACACCCTTTCGTGTTCGTAGTTCTACCGACACAGAATCGGATGATCTTAACGGAACCTATACAAAAGGTAGAGCTAGTAAACGTTGGGCTGGTTTGCCAGTTATACCCGAACTCCTTTCTTCATTTCAAGATATCGAAAAAGAGGAGCTGGTGGAACCTCCAACCTTCGATACTGAAAAATCAATAGCCGACACTATTCCTAATGAATTATACTATCCTGGGATATCTGATGTCTCAGATGACCTAAACCTATCAATTCATACTTCTAATGAAAATCTAACGTATTTTAGAGATAATTATTTACACTTTATTCCTGCAGATTGTGAGCTCACTACTATAGTCTCTAGATTATTAATAGATACTGATAAAATAGATCCCCAAGATTTAAAATTGAAAAGCCTAAACTAAATCAAATATTAATAACCAATAATGGTAAATATAAAATATTCAGCGCAGTAATTAAGAAAAATCATTTTGATGAATTCTCTCTTCAAAACTTTAAAACTCTACTAAATTCTTTTAAAGACGTTATCAAACAGTATAATATCAAGACATTACGAATTTCAAAACAGGTGATATGCTTGAAGAAATAAATCAATCATTGATTACCAGTTTGCTTAAAGAATATTTAGGAAATTGTGATTGTTCAGTAACAATTTGCCATGGTAATGTTACCATACCCGAAGATGATATCCGAACAGACATAATTGCAGAATATCATGAAAGTCTAACCGGTGGACATAAGGGCATTACTAAAACATATCGCCGAATTCGCGAACGATTTTATTGGCCTAATATGCGTGATGATATTACTGAATATATTCGAACCTGTAAAAGTTGCCAAGAACAAAAATTGGTCCGTATTAAAAATAAGGAACCAATGATCATTACTGATACTCCCGCAGAACCCTTTGATAAAATTTCAATCGATACGGTAGGACCGTTACCCTTAACTCCGTCCGGAAATCAACATATTTTAACCGTCCAAGATAATTTAACCAAATATTGTATAGCTGTACCTATTCCTAATATTAAGGCCGAAACTATCGCCGATGCTTTAGCTCGTAATGTAATAATACAATTCGGATCTCCTCGAGTAATACTGAGTGACCAGGGTAGATCGTTTGTCGGAAAAATATTTCATCATTTAGCTAAATTATTTAGGATCAAACAAGTTACTACTTCTGGTTATCATCCTCAAACAAATGGAGCCTTAGAACGTAGCCACATAGTACTTACCGAATTTATCAAACATTATGTAAATAAATACGAAGATTGGGATAAACTTGTACCCTTCGCAATGTTTTCATATAACACGTCCATGCATGAATCAACTAGTTTTACTCCTTTTGAATTAATTTATGGGAAAAGAGCTCGTATACCTAGTGCATTTCCCCCTCCTGATAAAACCCAAACCTATGGATCATATCTGCATGACTTAATAAATCGTATGGATGATATGCGAAATCTAGCAACCCATCAATTAAATAAATCTAAACACCGCTCAAAACGATATTATGACGAACACATAAAACCTGGTATCTTTAAAGTTGGAGATCAGGTTTATGCAATAAAAGAACCCCGTAAAGGTAAATTCGATTCTCATTATAAAGGTCCATATACTATAACAGAACTACTAGACAACAATACTGCCATAATCAAAGACAAAAACAATAAACGCTCACTCAAACATATTGATAAATTAAAAATTTGTAACACACGAAAATCTTATAGTGATACCTCAGACTAATATGTATGTTCTATGTTCACTAGGATTGGAAGTCATGAATTTGATTAATTCTTGCTCTTGGATTCTATGGGTAATACCAACAGTTATGGGATTTATAGCCTACGACTGCAGCACTCCATTAATAAATATAACCTCATTATCATTAGTAGACATCAAAAGATTGTAAGCTACCTATAGTGGAACCAACAATCACTAAAACAAAAGTGCAACTGTTACAATCAATAAAGGTTACTCATGTACAAGTTATTCAGTGCAAGCTTTTAATTTATAGGAAAATTAGTTATTGCGGTATACTTAATCATTTATTCGGAGTTCCAAATGGTGACGTCGAATTTATTAAAGAAATATCGCGTGAACAATGCAAAGTAATTCATGAACTTGGTATTTACACTCTTCACGATACCACACACTCTCAAATTGTTAGAAACGGTACCACTAGAACCCCAATTAAATTGGTAGGATCATACACTACTAGCGGTAATTGTAAAACCGGATCTTATACCGACGATTACGGAAGTTGGGATGACGTAGTTGTAACGGGTTTTGCTACCTTTGAAATACAAGATTATTTAGCATCTGTTAATTTAGACCAAGACGAAATCATATTAAGATCAGGAGTTCGTTGTCTCCATCGACGTGGTGAATGTATTGATTCGGAAGGTGGAAATACTTATTGGGAAACACTACCCCGTGATCACTGTAATTCTCGTAAATTCTCTATCCTATACGAAGGCGAAGCTAATAAAATCTATTCTCCTGCTAGTAAGAATGAGGTTTACTCGGTTATCAGTGATGGCATTACTTTTGCATTGAAAGCAACGGACACATTCGTGAATTGTATATCTACTTTAATTCGTACCGAACATCCTAGACTTTTTATTCTTGATATTGAAAAGGGTAGTTTCTTTAGAACATCAAATAAAATAGACGCAAAAATCTATGGATCTTTTCACTTATGTTAATACTAAATTCGTTTACCTTGAACAACATTTCCATAAACAATTAGTTGCATTATATAATGACATAATAAAACAATCTTGTGAAATAGAAAGAAGAGTTTTACAAAACGCTATCATAATCGCCACATTAGCACCCGACGAATTCGCGTTACAATTCCTCAAAGAACCAGGATATATTGCTCATGTATTGGGAGAAGTGATAAGGTTCGCAAAATGTACACCTGTAGAAGTAAAATGTAGAGAAACTGAACATTGTTATCAGGAATTACCAGTAGTACGTGGAGAGAGCGAAGTTCCATATTTTATGTTACCAAAAACACATATATTAGTAAAAACCGGTACTCAAATAGACTGTAACCCTCTTTTAGCACCCGTCTACCGTTTACAAAACGCTTGGTATGAGTTTACACCTAGACCTTCGCTAGTACCTACTCCACATCATCTTTCAATGACTACCAATTATTCCTGGACTTACGTTTCAGCACAAGGTTTAGCAACAGGTGGTATTTACTCTGACGCCGATATTGAAAGACTAACTGATCACTTAATGTTCCCCATCGAACGCACCGCAATATTACACACAATAGCTAGGGGAGCAACTGGTCAACAAATAGCAGATAGTTCTATAAAAATTAATTCTTTAATCGATGAAGCCGCATTTAGAGAAACCCTAAGTAAAGCATGGGGAAAAGTTTATAACTTCTTTAATACCATTGGAACCTTTAGTGTAACTGTATTTGGATTTTACTTGACCTTTAAAGCTATTAAGTTTGTTTTAGATACCTTAATTCATGGTTACGCATTGCATGCAATATACGGATGGAGTATTTGGCTAATCGGTGCATTATGGGATTCCGTAACAAACCTTCTATTACATCTCCGTTTTAATGGTGAAGACCAACCCGAAACTGAGACCAAAATATGTAGGGATGATAGTAAAAATTCCGAACGTCGAGAACGACTCTATCCCTATATACCACATAGTATTACCAATGAGCCTATTACTCCTCCCACATGTCCTACCATTACACAACTTACATATTCAAATGAAGAAACCAAATCAATAAACAATCAATTATTACAAAAACACGATTAAATTTTTCATTTTTCTATATAATTTCTTTTACTTTCTTTTAGAATATTCCCCAAAATGGAGAAATTCTATCTGGGAATTCTTCTCATCATATCAGCTGTGATCTTGACTACTAATGGAAGTGCTGTGAATTTCCGGCCATTTGATTTTAAAACTGGTATTTACTTCGAGTATTTGGAAAACGTCCGGCTCACCAGAAACAACTGGAAATTAGTAACACTATTTAACCTAACTGATCTTGAACTTAAGAGACCAACAATTTCTAATCTACAAATAGATTTGATTGATCAACAATGCGAAGCATACATTAATCTTTCAGATTGCCGTCAGTATATCGAACTAAATCTCTATAATCATATGATTCAACAAATAGACTTGAAATTAACTGAGCTAAGTCGATTATTACAGGTAGACAATGAACAAACAATACCCATAAACTCTGATAAAGAGGTCATATTCCGTAGATATATTATGGATTTAAGTAACATTTTTCCAACGATATTAAATATACATACTCATATCTATAAGTACAGCCAAATCATTGACGCTGAACTTTTCTTTGAACAAGCACGTTTATTTAAAGTCAAAGGGAAATATGACAATCTAGTGCAAGACATCATTAAGCTCCTTAATCAGACTAATCCATCACCTCCAATATACTTTAATTATCTAAGAGAATGGAATATTTATATCAGAGAATACTTTTCTCAATACCTTGATCATGCCAATAATGTAATAGAGACAGTAACTTATGCCATGTCAGGAAAATTAAGTCCTCGAGTTCTAAGTCCTCGAGTACTTTCACAAGCCCTAAAGGAATTTCGAGCAAACTGTACAAGTTGCAATTTACTAATTGATCCTGATGATATTTATTTAGGAAAAGTTGAAGTAAAATTCGACCTTTTTCAAAATTTCTTGTTCTTTTCTATAAAAGCTCCTCTTTTAGACTCTGTTGAATTCAGCCTCTTAAAAGCTCATCCTTATCCAGTTCCACAACAATGTGGAAACAAAACAATGTCCGCGTTCATACAACCTAGCTCTGATTATCTATTAATGTCCTCCAATAACCGATATTCCCCCATAACCCGGGATGAACTAAACCATTGTTATAAGTTCAAAGATTTCCTAGTATGCAAACCAAATTTTGTCTTCTTTGAAAATACCTCAAACGCAATTTGCGAAATAGATTTATTGACCACTCATTCACGAAGCAACTTACCCTCTCAATGCATTATTAAAATAAATAAAGATTTCAGACCATATTGGAAATCATTGGAAAAAGCAACCGGTTGGTTATTTTCCGTTTCACATGTTGAATTACAGGAAATAAGTCATTATAAAATAGTAGATAAAATAGAGATTGTTGATTCAGGAATACTTACTTTAACCGATCCTTCCCACTCTTTAATAATTAATGACATTAATTTAATTGGATTCTCAAGTGACTCAGAAGTCATCACTTCCCAATCTACATATGAATTAGACTTAATACAGATTCGACCCAATATTTGTGAGCTAGAATTTCCTGAACCAACCACCTCTATCCCTAACCAGTTATCATATGATTTTACCTTAAACAAGATTTTACATAAAATTCAGAACGTTGTCATCCATAATCATCCTAATCTCAATACATCATATCTTATTTTTGGCATGCTCCTAATTATTTCTATTATTATCACTAACATATTATATTTTAATTCCAGGAAACCAGTTGGAAATAGTCCTATTGAATCATACAGTCAGACTGAACCTACTTTCATTGAACCTGAAACGCATATATATGACATTCCTTCCAGTAGTGTAAGATCATTAACAACCTCACCAACCAATCCCGAGGATGAATCTAAATCTATCTACGTAGAAATGCGTGATATTCGACGAACCCTAACTTTACAACCCATACCTGAAGAAATTTAAATTCTAGCATCTTTCTTATTATTCTCCTAATCCTAAAATGTACCCTTTCAAACAAACTAGAGGTATAACTAAAGATTTTGTTGATCTCATTGTTCGAATAGTCGGTAACGATTTGAACCTACCCGAAATAGATTTACCTGAATCATCCTTCAACACTCATGGTAACAGGGGTTACCTTGCAGCATATATTATTTCTGTAAATGAAGAAGTAAAAACAATAGTAAAAGACAAGATTGAGCAATATATGCCAGAATATAAAAGTGAACTACGTTGGAAAAAGCAATATTACCAGGATCCCCTTTTTCCTAATAGATTATTACCCAGATTATTTAATGAAGATACTCCTGTTCATATTAGAACACCCTATGATAATTATGTATTACACATACTTAAAGAATTTGTAGGGAGTGTTTACAGATGAAATCTTCCTTCAGCTGAGTTAGTAGCTTGGGATTTCTTTGTTGAACTTCCTAACTCTTTGGAATTATTTTATCAGCCATTTCTCTCGGGTCGAACAAAGCATAGTCCTCGTAATTATAGAGAAGAAATCTTATATTGGTTTTCTAGACGAATGCATTATATTCAAAATCCTCATGATGAACTAGTTCCTTCACCCCCTAGACTACCTTATTACAAATTACTTAATTTGGAAGTACTCTTTTTAAATAACCGCCGATTGAAGAAACCAAGAAATAGACGCCCGGTAAAGCATTTCCAAAATTGGCCATTCTGTGGACAAAAGAGAAATCCTAAAGCCTTCCACCAAGATTGTACAATAACACTACCCATTTATTTGCCCCAAGAAATTGAGGATAGTTGCAAAAGATACGGATTATCTTGTTGTAAACAGCTTCTACCAGCGGTAGAATTAGGTTATGCTTCCTACTGTACTAAATGCATTGATTTGAATATTTATTCTTATGATTTTGGCATCCACTATCCTCGAATAGATGAAGAAGTACATATTAAATGTGATGATTGTAAAGAATTGCTTTTTGAACTTTCTGACCTTGGCTCGTGTTTATCATGCATGATCCTTCATAAGTATTATGAAGATGAAGATCTAATGACTGGTTATCGTACCTTGAATAAAGTAAAAACAGCTTTGAATATAATATCTTTATTTGTTCATCGTAAACTGAATACTAATGATAATGATAACGACAAGAATAATGATTATTATTTTGATTATGATTATTCTTCTTATGATGAGCTTTATCTTTAATCATCATTATTCTTTTCCTTCCTATAACCTAATATTTAAACACTCATCATTTCTTTTTTTTTTGGTAGTTACCAGGAGAGAGGAAAGGATTTGAACAATCTACATATTTATTATATTTATATGCATGCTTAGTCGTGTTTTGTATGTTTCCTTTGTACACGTATATCTATGTTAGAAATTAAACAACATGCCAAGAAGCTGCTAAGGACCTTCACTGAGAAATTCATGGGGACCACTTGGGTTGTAGCTTGCTACCCCTACGCCCCTGATTTCAAATAAATCATTAATTGTGTGATTCTCCAATAGGGAGATTTATTTAATAAGAATATTTATCCAGCTATTAGCATGTGTAATCTAGTTATATGTTCGTACCATAATCTAGAAGAATTATAATCAACCAAAAATATATAATGAAATACGTATTATAATACTATCTCTCAATATAATTTTTCTAGATTAAGAATGCCTGTGTGGAACAACCAGTAGTATAGTATACCTAAATATAAAATAAAAATTATCAACTGACTTCAAACAATTGAGACTGACTTACTAAGACTGTTAAAAAAAAAAAGAAAAAAAAAAAAAAAAAAAAATTTAATTTTCAAATGACATATGTACCTCTAACATAACGAACGTACCTAATTAATAAAAGACTGAATTCTTGAGAAAAGTCAAGAATCAATATGAATAACAATAAAAAAAAAAAAAGAGAGAGAAAAGAATTAATAATAATGTATATTTGGTCACCTTAAAAATCATATTACTTATTCTCTGTTAATTATTCAATTATATTTTATACATATATACTATTTATTGATTCTTAACGTAATAAATTTGAAAATTCCAATGCTATGAAATAAGGAATCTTCAAATCTGGTCATGACCTATGCAAAGAAAGGGATTACTCGTTATGAATATATAAATTTTATAAAGAATTTTCTCGATGTTTTTACAATTGATCTATTTATATATTATATTGTATATCTTAAGCAATTATTATCCAAAGAAATTATATTGAACCATATTATCGAAGCAATGTACAATTTATACCAAATAAGTATCAGTACAAATAATCCATAATAGTAAAATAAGTAACAATGTTTCATAGTGAGTAAGAATTCCCTAATCAAAAATCGATTCTTTTCTTAATAAGCTTCAAGTTTATAAATTAACAATATTACACACTACACTAAGCTACTTACATCACGTGTATGGCATTATAATTAAAGACCTCATCAGTAATTGGGACGACTTCAAGCACGGGCTAAACAACTTCAAATTTCTCCTTGCTGTCTCTACTTACGTCCTCCTTTTGGCAAACTGGAATTGCATGAAGCTGAGCCTATGTCACCTTCTTCAACAATTAATCAAAGTGCCCACTGATTATTTGTTAGTTCACTATCAATAAAATTGGTACCAAGAGCAATTGCCACTACAGACAATTCCAAAGCTCTGTAGAAGGCGACGCTGAAATGCCTTTTACCACAATCATGCTCAACAAGCACCGTGAACACCAATCATGGCCAAAAAGAATCTCTAATTTCTTAAAGGTTCGAAGAAATTGCCAACTATCTCTAACTACCTGGATTGATCAGCTACATCAAACCAAGGGGTGGACTTGCAGAGAATGCAGTTACTCAATGTTAATGGCAGGACACCTATACAACGTCTAGTCAATCGTCAAATATCCCTCCGAATTATAACTAATTATAAAAGCCATACATTACGCATTAAAATTGTAACACAAAACATTTACACTTTCTGGTAGTGGCACAAACGATCACCATTCACCTGTTTTAAGCTTAAATAAGTTAACCTTAAATAAGAGTCTTCGAGGACGAAGACGACTCTAGGCAGGGAGGTGTGACGAACGAAGTTTATGCCACTACACTCTTCTTTTATGTGAGATAAATGACGGGGGCTGCTTTCCTTTTATTTATTGTATTACGATTTAACCGCAAAATATAATTCAATCTCCACTTTGATAATCGGAACGATAACAGTTAATAGTAGTGTCAATAAGAGCAGGCTCCATCGTTTATCAAGTGAAACCAACAGATTCTTTAGTCACGTAATATAAGTGGTCATATATCACTTCTGACTTCTGTATCTTAACACGTAGTAACCTGTAACAATCGATACCCTTATGGAACCACAATGTCGCGGGAATCGTATAAAAACCCCTTGAAGATGTTCACCAGTGCTCAGACTGTCGAAGGCTCTCGCACTCGTCAGTTCTAAATTTCAAGTTAACCAAATTCTACCAAGAATCTAACATAGAAATTTAGACGAGTACAACTACTTGCTGGCCAACCTAATCTTTTCTTTGAAAGTTGCTTACTCTCGTTAAAGAGGCTTAGGTGCTCTGAGAGCTGGTGCTTTTACAATTAAAATTATAATTTAGGGTTTCAATACCCAAACCAATATATTTATAAAGACTCAAATTAAGGAGCTCCTATGAAACGTTGTGCAAAGTTTAGTTTGTTAAGTGTATTAATAATTATAATCATATTTGTGCATTATCCAGAGTTATTGAAGATTATATTCAACAGCATTCATCAATTGTCCTTAAATTTGTATCATCTATTTAAATAATTTGTAAGTACAAATTGAATATATTTGAAGTGTGAAACCAATCATTTTCTTTCTTCTCATTCATAAGACCTGATTTCCAACTTACAGTAAGAAACGAGGTATTCACGAGTACCTATAATTCACCAAACCCACCTGCCTCCTGTTTTTCCTTCAGTTCATTAACTACCCTTGACCTTAGCCACGGGGTCGCAACTAGGGTTCCCCTATGATATAAGCCGCTCGATATCATCGGGATAGATAAAGAACAATTATTCAACCGGAAAAGACGCGATCAATTAATTATTTCATAGCTTAGGAATTTGAGATAAAAACAGACTTGAAAGTGTAGAATCATCCGGTAATCAGAAATATGAACTCTTTATCTAAGTAAACCTTTAATAATTATCATTTTAACAAAAACTCCGCTGTCTCGACCTATTCGATCGTGACACTTCATTAAATAATTTGGGTAATAATCTGTTAGGAAAAAGGGGATCCTGGTAATATTGCTTTTTCCAACGTAGTTCCCTTTTATATTCTGGCATATATTGCTCAATCTTGTCTTTTACTATTGTTTTTACTTCTTCATTTACAGAAATAATATATGCTGCAAGGTAACCCCTGTTACCATGAGTGTTGAAGGATGATTCAGGTAAATCTATTTCGGGTAGGTTCAAATCGTTACCGACTATTCGAACAATGAGATCAACAAAATCTTTAGTTATTCCTCTAGTTTGTTTGAAAAGGTACATTTTAGGATTAGGAGAATAATAAGAAAGATGCTAGAATTTAAATTTCTTCAGGTATGGGTTGTTAAGTTAGGGTTCGTCGAATATCACGCATTTCTACGTAGATAGATTTAGATTCATCCTAGGGATTGGTTGGTGAGGTTGTTAATGATCTTACACTACTGGAAGGAATGTCATATATATGCGTTTCAGGTTCAATGAAAGTAGGTTCAGTCTGACTGTATGATTCAATAGGACTATTTCCAACTGGTTTCCTGGAATTAAAATATAATATGTTAGTGATAATAATAGAAATAATTAGGAGCATGCCAAAAATAAGATATGATGTATTGAGATTAGGATGATTATGGATGACAACGTTCTGAATTTTATGTAAAATCTTGTTTAAGGTAAAATCATATGATAACTGGTTAGGGATAGAGGTGGTTGGTTCAGGAAATTCTAGCTCACAAATATTGGGTCGAATCTGTATTAAGTCTAATTCATATGTAGATTGGGAAGTGATGACTTCTGAGTCACTTGAGAATCCAATTAAATTAATGTCATTAATTATTAAAGAGTGGGAAGGATCGGTTAAAGTAAGTATTCCTGAATCAACAATCTCTATTTTATCTACTATTTTGTAATGACTTATTTCCCGTAATTCAACATGCGAAACGGAAAATAACCAACCGGTTGCTTTTTCCAATGATTTCCAATATGGTCTGAAATCTTTATTTATTTTAATAATGCATTGAGAGGGTAAGTTGCTTCGTGAATGAGTGGTCAATAAATCTATTTCGCAAATTGCGTTTGAGGTATTTTCAAAGAAGACAAAATTTGGTTTGCATACTAGGAAATCTTTGAACTTATAACAATGGTTTAGTTCATCCCGGGTTATGGGGGAATATCGGTTATTGGAGGACATTAATAGATAATCAGAGCTAGGTTGTATGAACGCGGACATTGTTTTGTTTCCACATTGTTGTGGAACTGGATAAGGATGAGCTTTTAAGAGGCTGAATTCAACAGAGTCTAAAAGAGGAGCTTTCATAGAAAAGAACAAGAAATTTTGAAAAAGGTCGAATTTTACTTCAACTTCTCCTAAATAAATATCATCAGGATCAATTAGTAAATTGCAACTTGTACAGTTTGCTCGAAATTCCTTTAGGGCTTGTGAAAGTACTCGAGGACTTAGAACTCGAGGACTTAATTTTCCCTGACATGGCATAAGTTACTGTCTCTATTACATTATTGGCATGATCAAGGTATTGAGAAAAGTATTCTCTGATATAAATATTCCATTCTCTTAGATAATTAAAGTATATTGGAGGTGATGGATTAGTCTGATTAAGGAGCTTAATGATGTCTTGCACTAGATTGTCATATTTCCCTTTGACTTTAAATAAACGTGCTTGTTCAAAGAAAAGTTCAGCGTCAATGATTTGGCTGTACTTATAGATATGAGTATGTATATTTAATATCGTTGGAAAAATGTTACTTAAATCCATAATATATCTACGGAATATGACCTCTTTATCAGAGTTTATGGGTATTGTTTGTTCATTGTCTACCTGTAATAATCGACTTAGCTCAGTTAATTTCAAGTCTATTTGTTGAATCATATGATTATAGAGATTTAGTTCGATATACTGACGGCAATCTGAAAGATTAATGTATGCTTCGCATTGTTGATCAATCAAATCTATTTGTAGATTAGAAATTGTTGGTCTCTTAAGTTCAAGATCAGTTAGGTTAAATAGTGTTACTAATTTCCAGTTGTTTCTGGTGAGCCGGACGTTTTCCAAATACTCGAAGTAAATACCAGTTTTAAAATCAAATGGCCGGAAATTCACAGCACTTCCATTAGTAGTCAAGATCACAGCTGATATGATGAGAAGAATTCCCAGATAGAATTTCTCCATTTTGGGGAATATTCTAAAAGAAAGTAAAAGAAATTATATAGAAAAATGAAAAATTTAATCGTGTTTTTGTAATAATTGATTGTTTATTGATTTGGTTTCTTCATTTGAATATGTAAGTTGTGTAATGGTAGGACATGTGGGAGGAGTAATAGGCTCATTGGTAATACTATGTGGTATATAGGATAGAGTCGTTCTCGACGTTCGGAATTTTACTATCATCCCTACATATTTTGGTCTCAGTTTCGGGTTGGTCTTCACCATTAAAACGGAGATGTAATAGAAGGTTTGTTACGGAATCCCATAATGCACCGATTAGCCAAATACTCCATCCGTATATTGCATGCAATGCGTAACCATGAATTAAGGTATCTAAAACAAACTTAATAGCTTTAAAGGTCAAGTAAAATCCAAATACGGTTACACTAAAGGTTCCAATGGTATTAAAGAAGTTATAAACTTTTCCCCATGCTTTTACTTAGGGTTTCTCTAAATGCGGCTTCATCGATTAAAGAATTAATTTTTATAGAACTATCTGCTATTTGTTGACCAGTTGCTCCCCTAGCTATTGTGTGTAATATTGCGGTGCGTTCGATGGGGAACATTAAGTGATCAGTTAGTCTTTCAATATCGGCGTCAGAGTAAATACCACCTGTTGCTAAACCTTGTGCTGAAACGTAAGTCCAGGAATAATTGGTAGTCATTGAAAGATGATGTGGAGTAGGTACTAGCGAAGGTCTAGGTGTAAACTCATACCAAGCGTTTTGTAAACGGTAGACGGGTGCTAAAAAGAGGGTTACAGTCTATTTGAGTACCGGTTTTACTAATATATGTGTTTTGGTAACATGAAATATGGAACTTCGCTCTCTCCACGTACTACTGGTAATTCCTGATAACAATGTTCAGTTTCTCTACATTTTACTTCTACAGGTGTACATTTTGCGAACCTTATCACTTCTCCCAATACATGAGCAATATATCCTGGTTCTTTGAGGAATTGTAACGCGAATTCGTCGGGTGCTAATGTGGCGATTATGATAGCGTTTTGTAAAACTCTTCTTTCTATTTCACAAGATTGTTTTATTATGTCATTATATAATGCAACTAATTGTTTATGGAAATGTTGTTCAAGGTAAACGAATTTAGTATTAACATAAGTGAAAAGATCCATAGATTTTGCGTCTATTTTATTTGATGTTCTAAAGAAACTACCCTTTTCAATATCAAGAATAAAAAGTCTAGGATGTTCGGTACGAATTAAAGTAGATATACAATTCACGAATGTGTCCGTTGCTTTCAATGCAAAAGTAATGCCATCACTGATAACCGAGTAAACCTCATTCTTACTAGCAGGAGAATAGATTTTATTAGCTTCGCCTTCGTATAGGATAGAGAATTTACGAGAATTACAGTGATCACGGGGTAGTGTTTCCCAATAAGTATTTCCACCTTCCGAATCAATACATTCACCACGTCGATGGAGACAACGAACTCCTGATCTTAATATGATTTCGTCTTGGTCTAAATTAACAGATGCTAAATAATCTTGTATTTCAAAGGTAGCAAAACCCGTTACAACTACGTCATCCCAACTTCCGTAATCGTCGGTATAAGATCCGGTTTTACAATTACCGCTAGTAGTGTATGATCCTACCAATTTAATTGGGGTTCTAGTGGTACCGTTTCTAACAATTTGAGAGTGTGTGGTATCGTGAAGAGTGTAAATACCAAGTTCATGAATTACTTTGCATTGTTCACGCGATATTTCTTTAATAAATTCGACGTCACCATTTGGAACTCCGAATAAATGATTAAGTATACCGCAATAACTAATTTTCCTATAAATTAAAAGCTTGCACTGAATAACTTGTACATGAGTAACCTTTATTGATTGTAACAGTTGCACTTTTGTTTTAGTGATTGTTGGTTCCACTATAGGTAGCTTACAATCTTTGATGTCTACTAATGATAATGAGGTTATATTTATTAATGGAGTGCTGCAGTCGTAGGCTATAAATCCCATAACTGTTGGTATTACCCATAGAATCCAAGAGCAAGAATTAATCAAATTCATGACTTCCAATCCTAGTGAACATAGAACATACATATTAGTCTGAGGTATCACTATAAGATTTTCGTGTGTTACAAATTTTTAATTTATCAATATGTTTGAGTGAGCGTTTATTGTTTTTGTCTTTGATTATGGCAGTATTGTTGTCTAGTAGTTCTGTTATAGTATATGGACCTTTATAATGAGAATCGAATTTACCTTTACGGGGTTCTTTATTGCATAAACCTGATCTCCAACTTTAAAGATACCAGGTTTTATGTGTTCGTCATAATATCGTTTTGAGCGGTGTTTAGATTTATTTAATTGATGGGTTGCTAGATTTCGCATATCATCCATACGATTTATTAAGTCATGCAGATATGATCCATAGGTTTGGGTTTTATCAGGAGGGGGAAATGCACTAGGTATACGAGCTCTTTTCCCATAAATTAATTCAAAAGGAGTAAAACTAGTTGATTCATGCATGGACGTGTTATATGAAAACATTGCGAAGGGTACAAGTTTATCCCAATCTTCGTATTTATTTACATAATGTTTGATAAATTCGGTAAGTACTATGTGGCTACGTTCTAAGGCTCCATTTGTTTGAGGATGATAACCAGAAGTAGTAACTTGTTTGATCCTAAATAATTTAGCTAAATGATGAAATATTTTTCCGACAAACGATCTACCCTGGTCACTCAGTATTACTCGAGGAGATCCGAATTGTATTATTACATTACGAGCTAAAGCATCGGCGATAGTTTCGGCCTTAATATTAGGAATAGGTACAGCTATACAATATTTGGTTAAATTATCTTGGACGGTTAAAATATGTTGATTTCCGGACGGAGTTAAGGGTAACGGTCCTACCGTATCGATTGAAATTTTATCAAAGGGTTCTGCGGGAGTATCAGTAATGATCATTGGTTCCTTATTTTAATACGGACCAATTTTTGTTCTTGGCAACTTTACAGGTTCGAATATATTCAGTAATATCATCACGCATATTAGGCCAATAAAATCGTTCGCGAATTCGGCGATATGTTTTAGTAATGCCCTTATGTCCACCGGTTAGACTTTCATGATATTCTGCAATTATGTCTGTTCGGATATCATCTTCGGGTATGGTAACATTACCATGGCAAATTGTTACTGAACAATCACAATTTCCTAAATATTCTTTAAGCAAACTGGTAATCAATGATTGATTTATTTCTTCAAGCATATCACCTGTTTTTGAAATTCGTAATGTCTTGATATTATACTGTTTGATAACGTCTTTAAAAGAATTTAGTAGAGTTTTAAAGTTTTGAAGAGAGAATTCATCAAAAATGATTTTTCTTAATTACTGCGCTGAATATTTTATATTTACCATTATTGGTTATTAATATTTGATTTAGTTTAGGCTTTTTCAATTTTAAATCTTGGGGATCTATTTTATCAGTATCTATTAATAATCTAGAGACTATAGTAGTGAGCTCACAATCTGCAGGAATAAAGTGTAAATAATTATCTCTAAAATACGTTAGATTTTCATTAGAAGTATGAATTGATAGGTTTAGGTCATCTGAGACATCAGATATCCCAGGATAGTATAATTCATTAGGAATAGTGTCGGCTATTGATTTTTCAGTATCGAAGGTTGGAGGTTCCACCAGCTCCTCTTTTTCGATATCTTGAAATGAAGAAAGGAGTTCGGGTATAACTGGCAAACCAGCCCAACGTTTACTAGCTCTACCTTTTGTATAGGTTCCGTTAAGATCATCCGATTCTGTGTCGGTAGAACTACGAACACGAAAGGGTGTTGAACTACCTACTGGATCGCGAAAGGTAACCAGAGATTTACGTGGAGTGCGGAGTGAATCTATACCACGGGGATCCCAATAATAACTATCAGAAGTAGATGAATGACCTGAAGTCAATTCAATGACATTAGGTAGAAGAGGCATCCTTGGTGGCATTTCAGGGGAAGTATCACTAGTATCAGAATCATCGACATAAGTTATTTTAGTATAATCTTTGATAGATGACGGCTTGTCTGTTTCCTGATCCTTCAATGGAGGAATTTGATTAGGTACAAGGCTAGGGAACCCGCTATTCCTGCCCTGTGCAACCGGAGGAATAGGTTGGGATTCTTTTGTTTGAATAGGAGATCTTTGCACTGGTCCGATTTTCTTTAGAGCTGATTTAAGTTTAATTGGAGGTGGTGGTTTCATCATTGCGTGTCGTTGTCTAACCCTGTCACCTATACTACTAACATTAGATAGGGCAGCTTCCTTTGCAGCTTTCATTCGCTCTGCATGTTGAGCGATAGAAGTGGATAATCGAGCAGAGATTTTTGCCTGCGACTGAGGTACAACTGGTAATACCACCGGATTGCGAGATAATGCATCAGCATTTATATTAAATCTACCGGGTTTGTAAATGAAGGTATATTCATATTCTCTTAATCTAATTCTCCAACGAATCAATCGCTGAACTGGCGGTTTGACTGAATCAATCCATTTTAAAGGTTCATGGTCACAGATTAATGTGAAATGCTGTCCATATAAATATGGTCGAAAATGTAATATTCCATAAACTACAGCGAGACATTCTTTTTCCATTGTGGTATAATTCATTTCAGGAGGGCTCAATAAGCGGGATAAATAAGCAATTGGTTTATCCTCACCTATTTTACCTTGACTCAATACTGCTCCAATAGCTATGTCAGAGGCGTCAGTAGTGAGAATAAATGGTTTTGTAAAATCGGGATATTGCAATACCGGTGTAGTGCATAAAGCTTTGCGCAAGTCATCAAAACTTGCTTGATGCTCATCTGCCCAATTAAAAGGAGTGTCCTTTTTAAGTAAATTACTAAGGGGTTTAGCACGAGCAGAGAAATTTTCTATAAATCTGCGATAATAACCAGCCAAGCCTAAAAACTGACGAACATTGGTTGCGTTTTTAGGAATTGGAAATTTTTCAATAGCTTCAGTTTTCTTAGGATCTGGACGTACACCACCGTTACCAATGATGTGTCCTAAATAAGCGACTTCCAAATTCAGAAATTCACACTTATCGGTTTGTAATACCAAATTTGCATTTTTCAACCGATTGAAAAGTCGTCGAACACGAACATTGTGTTCTTCCAAAGAACATGCAAAGACAACGCAAAGAACATGCTAAGTCAAAAATAGAAAAGTATTTTGCACCACCTAGTCTATCGAGTATTTCAATTATATTAGGTAGAGGATATGCATCACCTTTTGTCTTTTCATTTAATCGTCGATAATCAATGACCAAACGCCATCTTTTGTTTCCTTTTGAATCTGGTTTCTTAGGTACAATCCACAATGGTGAATTATACGGAGAAACGGATTCAGTAATAGTACCGTTCTCTAATAATTTTTCAACCTGCTTGGCTATCTCTTCTTTGTGTACAGGGGGAAATCGATATTGTTTGACAGATACAGGGATTTCATCCACAGTTGGAATAGAATGAGTTATTTCAGTGGTAGCCGATAGAGGATCACCGGGTAAATGAAAGAGATATGGAAATTCTCTAATTATAGCGTAAACATGTTCTTTCTCAATTGAATTTAAATGATCAAGTCGAAGACTATCACAGATTCTTGCGAATCTGTCTTGATCATTTACTTGTTCACCAGGTTCATCTGAATCATCGAAGAAGTCTTCAGATTCTTCACCATGATCAAAAGGAATTAATTCCTGAGGAGGAATGTCTAAGTCAACATCTTCTTCATAGGCATTAATAGCAATTACATAACAGGTATTGTTACGATTGGTTACTATACAATTTCCGATGAAAATATTTTCATGTGTTTCAATACGAGGTAAAAATCCAGTTTTTAAACTAGAGGGTATAAGATTAATTGGTATCACAGTGCGAGTTCGAGCTTTTAATGATGTAAATACTGAAGGTTCAGGTTCAATTTCGGATGATTTGATTGAATTTTCAAATGGAATAGGCATAATTGGTTCTGAACTAGTAACTATGGTTTTATGATGAAAAGATATTTCTACCTTTTCTTTCTCTAAGAAATCAATGCCGATTATACCTTCTGTCTGAGTAGGTAAGGGGTCATTGAGAACATGAAATTTCTCGGGCCTATCAAAGAATGTTATCTCAGTGGTTCCTAGCGTGTTAATTTTATTGAGGGTGATTCCTTTAAGATAAACAGAATCACTAGTATTGATTATTGTACGAGGGGCTAAAGCATCTTTATGAATAATATTTATGTCGGCTCCGGTGTCGACTAAAAAGCGAGCACTACCATATAATATTTCAGGAGCATTTAAAGTAACGACCGGCCCTCTTCCACCTTGGTTCCTTGTCCACATTACATTTGTTCGATTGTTAAAAATCTGACCATTGATGGACGCTTTTCCGTTTGATTCGTCAAGGCGTCCTTCTGGCGAATCGGATCGGAGTTTAAATGATCCTTATTAGGTACCGGCGATTGAGAATTACCGTTGTTTCTATTACTATTATTGTAATTGTTATCGTAGCCGTTATTAGGTCTATTGTAATTATTAGTAGGATTATAGTTAGGGTTATAGGTTGAGTAACTATTATAATTAGGAGGGTTATTATAATTAGGCGGATTGTTGTTTTGACCGTTGAAGAATGGTTGATACGGAAAATTATAATTTACAGGGGGTGAATACATTTCCCGTGGAGGATACTGATAAGGTATTGAAGGTAGATAAGGCATATGTGGGAAATATCCAGGCATTGTAAAATAGAGAACTGGTTGACGAGGGGATATACTCCTGGACCGTAAGGGTGAGCCAATGCGTCGTTCATAATTGGGGGAGGAGCTACGTATTGGTGACTTGTTACGAGGGGATGATGGTCTATACCCATCATCTCGGAAAAATCGAAATGGGATTGCATCTCGCCGATCTTCGTCTTCAAAATTAACCATACGTGTCTTACGGGATAAATCTGTATTATTGGGTTGAATTGCTGCATAGGCTAAGTA
Organism: Cotesia glomerata; assembly: GCF_020080835.1. Classification (NCBI taxonomy): domain Eukaryota; kingdom Metazoa; phylum Arthropoda; class Insecta; order Hymenoptera; family Braconidae; genus Cotesia; species Cotesia glomerata. The sequence goes on along the minus strand of NC_058167.1, from coordinate 414,231 downwards.
ATTTGAATTTCGGTGAGAACTCCCTTTTAAATCTTCTTCAAGACGTAAAGCAATTTTATATGCATCATCAAGGGTTGCAGGATTTTGAACGCTAACACCATAAATTAAATCGTCTGGTAACCCGCGTTTAAAAGATTCCAAGGCTAGTCCGTTTAACATTTTCTTCATACCCGATAATTCGTTTTCATTATTAAAACTTTCACGTAATGATGCCATTGCACTTGTGCATATTCGTTTAATACGCGTATAATAGCTAAGTAATGATTCATTTTGTTTTAATCTAACTGCCTGAATATCTGCGCAATATTGAGGATACGATTTCTTTTTAGAAAAATATTCTTTTAATGCGTCTTTTAAATTTTCTATTGTTACTATTTCTTTATCTTCTAATGCATCTCGTGCGGTATCTTTTAATTTTGTACGAACTTTAGTAATAAAAGCAGGTTTCTGTTCCTCAGTAACTAATTGTAATGCTTGTTCTACATCCTGCAAAAATGAACGTAATGGCATGTTTTGCCCATCAAAATTGGGGACCATTGCTAATGCTTGTGTCATGGTAAGATTTTCTCCTAATGAGGTCATGGTTCGATCAGTAATCTCGAAATGACGAGACATTCCCTGAATTGCTTGCTCCATGTTTAGATTTTTAATATTCGATTTTTTTTTTTATGAAGTTATTAATTAATTCCGTTAAATATTTGAAAGAAGAATTTCATTTTTTTTTTTTTTAAAAAAAAAACTTATTGTTTATCTGATTTTAACATGCGTTCTATTACAAGATAGAGTTCCTTAATATTGATTCGTAATAAAATAACGGATGCGAGCAAATCACGGAATTGTTTCTGATTATCCCTAATAGGTTGATTCAATTGCAAGGTTAAATTTCTGGTTTTGTCTGAATTAATGTCACTACTAGTACTTGAAACCTGATTATTAGAGTTTTCAGTTTCTGGAATATTCTTAACTCTTTTTGTTTGAGATCTTAAATAATATTGCTTTCCCGATTGTTTACGTTTCATTATGTGTAAAATGTGTTTTTATAAAATATTTTTGACTTAAAAATATTCAATTAATAATGTTTAATAAATATCTCTTTTATTTATTCTCGTTGAAACAACCAAAATAATTTAAATCGAATAATTCTATATAATCAAAATATTCAAATTTTATCAGTGGCTCTAATTCGTCTTCATGAAGTTCTAATAAGGAATCTATAAATTGAGATATAAAATCTGATGTGATATCTGGCCTTTCTTCTATTGGTGGATATATTAATTCTACTTTATTACTAATTTCTCCTGTACTTGTTGTACTGCTTGATGATGATGATGGTGTGTTATCGATTTTTATAGTTGTATTGTTAGTTTGAGTATCTGTCTGTGTAGAGTCGCTATGTGATTCAATCTCCTTAGTAGAAGGATACAGTGTTTGACGCAATCGTTTGCTAAACAATATCTTTGATTTAGCTCTACGACCACGGATTTTCCTCATTCGTGAAAATTAAAAAAAAAACATTAGAGAAAATCAATTTAAGTTCCAAATTTTTCCACTGAATGATTTAGGCACAGTGTAGGTTAATCATTCAACTAATCCAAACAATACAGGGAGCGCAACGCAACCGTTCAGGCGCCGACGCAACTTTCTTTTGTTTAGATTTTTAAATTTGGAAGAAATTGATTACTTGGAATTAGTGTTAAATTTTTAGTGTGTGATTATTTCGTTGAACGATTTAGGCACTTAATAGGTTAATCGTTCAACTAGTTAAACGAAATAGGGAGCGCAACGCAACTATGGAGCGCCGTCGCAACTGTTTTTCGCTTAACTTATTAATCATCTATTAAATCCTCATCAAGTATCCAAAACGTTATTGCTATCTTGGACACCCGACGTACTCGACAGATCAACCAAAAATATTTTTGTTTGATGGTCAATTGACAGATTTAATAGATAATTCAAGAAAGTAGTATTACGTTTATTCTTGAATAAATACAATACAATGTGTGGGGTTTAATTATATTTGTTTGTTTTGATGCAAAATAATTTATTCTCAAAACCCGACTGTTGTAATAGTGTTATGTAATAAGTGTTATCTAAAAAAAAATGAGTTTAATTAAGAATAAACAACTTTACACAAAAAGAAACACTTTCACCAGCGTATCCCACCGCTGTCACCAAATTTTCTACTGTCACGATCGAATAGGTCGAGACAGCGGAGTTTTTGTTAAAATGATAATTATTAAAGGTTTACTTAGATAAAGAGTTCATATTTCTGATTACCGGATGATTCTACACTTTCAAGTCTGTTTTTATCTCAAATTCCTAAGCTATGAAATAATTAATTGATCGCGTCTTTTCCGGTTGAATAATTGTTCTTTATCTATCCCGATGATATCGAGCGGCTTATATCATAGGGGAACCCTAGTTGCGACCCCGTGGCTAAGGTCAAGGGTAGTTAATGAACTGAAGGAAAAACAGGAGGCAGGTGGGTTTGGTGAATTATAGGTACTCGTGAATACCTCGTTTCTTACTGTAAGTTGGAAATCAGGTCTTATGAATGAGAAGAAAGAAAATGATTGGTTTCACACTTCAAATATATTCAATTTGTACTTACAAATTATTTAAATAGATGATACAAATTTAAGGACAATTGATGAATGCTGTTGAATATAATCTTCAATAACTCTGGATAATGCACAAATATGATTATAATTATTAATACACTTAACAAACTAAACTTTGCACAACGTTTCATAGGAGCTCCTTAATTTGAGTCTTTATAAATATATTGGTTTGGGTATTGAAACCCTAAATTATAATTTTAATTGTAAGAGCACCAGCTCTCAGAGCACCTAAGCCTCTTTAACGAGAGTAAGCAACTTTCAAAGAAAAGATTAGGTTGGCCAGCAAGTAGTTGTACTCGTCTTTATTTCTATGTTAGATTCTTGGTAGAATTTGGTTAACTTGAAATTTAGAACTGACGAGTGCGAGAGCCTTCGGCAGTCTGAGCCCTGGTGAACATCTTCAAGGGGTTTTTATACGATTCCCGCGACATTGTGGTTCCATAAGGGTATCGATTGTTACAGGTTACTACGTGTTAAGATACAGAAGTCAGAAGTGATATATGACCACTTATATTACGTAACTAAAGAATCTGTTGGTTTCACTTGATAAACGATGGAGCCTGCTCTTATTGACACTACTATTAACTGTTATCGTTCCGATTATCAAAGTGGAGATTGAATTATATTTTGCGGTTAAATCGTAATACAATAAATAAAAGGAAAGCAGCCCCCGTCATTTATCTCACATAAAAGAAGAGTGTAGTGGCATAAACTTCGTTCGTCACAAAGTATTGACTTATAACGAAGATGAAAGACAAAGAATTTTTCAAACTGTTCAGCACCATCGATCTCAATACATTTCGTGTAAAAAATCACAATATATTGACAATGAATTAATCTAACAATTCATTTTTCTGCTTTCAATAATAATTAATTGGTATCGTTGTTTTTATTTTTATTAAATACTTATTGTTGTTAATATAATTCGAACTATTATAATTTAATAAACTGTTAATAATATATAAATTATTTAAGTGTAATTGAATTCATAAGTTTTATGCAGAAACTCGTAAATCCATTATTTATTAAAGATTCTTAAGATATAAGCTTTTATAATGTAAGATACTTATCATATCCTGTTTTTCTAGCCTTAAAAAAATATATTGAAGAAAAAATATAAAAAACAGAGAAAGTAAACAAGATATTAATAAGTTTAAATCAATGATCGGCCAAAATTTCACGAAAAAATATATTCAAGGCTTAATATCTCGCTTACTATTGATCTTAGCGATTTGGTCCATAAGAACTTTTTTTGTTGGAAATTGAATTCTCTACAAGTTTGTCATTTACATTTTTTCCGTAGCTCTTGATATTTACGAGATAAATGCGAAAAAACGCCAATTTTATGAAAAAATCAGGTTCAGTGGCCCGTACTGCCTCGCCAGTGTGAGTTACGACTTCGCGGCAATGGGCACTTTTATAGAGCGTTCAATTCTAAGAAAAAACCATCTTCGATCAAAGTGATCCCATGAAATGCCGCTGAGCTTTAGAAATTCAAAAATTAAAAATCAAAGTTTTTGTGTATTTTCAATGGGAAATATTCACATGCCTTGGTCGAGGACGTTAATTAATATTAAGAGCTCAAACTTTCAGGGAATGTTTTGGGTATTTCCAACAAGAATTCACGATGGGACCGAAAAAAAAATAAAGTAAAAAAATCACCCTAATATATGTATATATATATATATATATATATATATATATATATATATATATGCACTTAGGTCTTTTAGATGTATGCACAAATTTTCGTAATGTATATTTTCAACAAATATGGCATTCACGCCGCCGACGGTGAGTATATGTAAGCGAAATAATATTAACAATACCACTGTGTATTCAATGTGTAAAATTTAATAATTCAACTGAATGATAATTAATATCGTGTTCTCAGCCACGTTTTAAGACACCAACACAACCTCACCACCGTCGCCGATGCTGACACGACCACCGGGGAAATGCAGAATAAGCGTTGCTGGGACTTACCCAAATTATAGCTCGCACGAGAGAGAAGAGCGGTCACTAGACTTATGTCGTGGCAACACTTTATTATCTTTTATAGTAATCACTAATCGTGATATCAAACTTGACAATATTAATTAATTAATTCACAACAAGTAAGCACAACGTGTCTCTTTTCCACCTGCTACCGCCAGACCCCCCCCCCGCGGCCCTCTCTATTCCTCGTCATTACGCCACGAGACTAGTCAAAACATTGACTTTCGTATGCTTATTTCTGCAATTACCCCGACGACGGACCCATCAGCAACGGACATGTTCACTAAAATTCATTATTAAATTCCCTGTAATTAATTAGCATTTTAAAATCTTTAATAAATTTACACATTAATAAATTATAAAATAATACCAAAGTTCAAAGTGTAGCTACACGCATACACGCTCCGCGGCTACCAAATATTCGCCGTGAATATTTTCCATTAATAATAATAAACCTCACCGTCAGCAGTTGACAATATCAATAATTAACTCTCTTAATTATAAATCAAACTAAACTTAAACTCTTAATATCTAAATTATTAATTTAATTTTTGTTATAATATTAATTTTTAATTGCCAGTACTGGGACCAGCTAAGCTGGTGCCGAGCACGTAGCGAACTCTGGCGGCGCCAGCTTAGCGACCGGCCCGGGAGAAGATGCCGCGGGAATTTGATTCAAATCCCCGTGACACGCTCCTAACATTCAAAATTGTTTTGAATTTGCTCCAGCTGATCGAACTATGAGGCGAAATAGACTACGCACCACAAGGTCCAATAGGAACTATGTAATCAACGGCCCAAAGAATAGAATAGCTTACCTTGTGAATACCTGGCATTACGACCTAAGTTTCTACGGTGGTACCTATGGATTCTTCATAAACAGAGCCAAGGAACTCCTTTTAGAGTCTAATTAATTTCAGACTAATCTTTTTAATTGAATAAACTAATTATCTTTCCTTTCATTGAATCCTGATAAGTCTCAACAGATAAAATATATATTATTGTTAATCTTTAAAATCTGAAACTATCAATTTTCCCATCTCTTATTTCCTACAAAATTATGAATTTACAAATTACGTATTTTTCTCTTTTTTACTTCTTATTGTAATACCATAGATGTAAATTGCCGATTGGCGTTCTCTAAATAAATAAATAAATAAATAAACAATCAAGATCTTTTACAATCTTAATAGAACAAAAACAAAAAGACATCAGTTATTACGTATCTCAAAACTTACTTGAAATAAATGAGTTCACTACAAAAAAAATGTTAACTATGACGCTACGTATGCTATCTTAAATAGTTGATTGTTATAACTTACCTTCTGAGATATTCATTCTATTGTATAATTAATTGTAAGGAGAATTTTGTGAGAATGGAAACGAGAAAAATTATAAATAAAATTTTTGTTCAATTGCTTAATTACATATTTATTATAATCAAAAAAACTTAATAGAAAGTTTTTTAAAAAACTCAATTGTCTTGTTGTTTTCGGCGCCTATGTACAGATTGTTTTTTGGCTCGACGTTTTTCTGAGGCGGTTCCTTCTGATTTTTTAAAAGTTGAAGCTTTTCCCGCAACATTCATTCTACTCATATTATCCATATATTCAGGTGAAATACTCTTTAGCTCTGCAAATTTAGACCATTTAAAGAGTGTATTTTTTTTTCGCATGAAGTTTTCATTTGAAGATTCCAATGTTGCTGACATTTCTTTTGGTTTTCTAACTTTTTCTAACCGCTCGATTAAATTAATAGGTTCTGTTTCTAAATCTTCTTTATTATTGAATTTAGTAGCATGTTTTTGGAAAATTGAATTCGCATTCTGTAAAGTATTTTCAGCTTGTTTAATCTCCGCATCAACGTCAATCATATCAAATAAGCGGTCCTGAAAATTGTTATAAATATTCAATCTTCACATACTATAATGAAATCACTTTTAAGACTTATTTAACTAATTAATACAGTATTCTATATGCTAGCTTATACGTCTGATAAAAGTTAACCTTGGTACATCGAATTTACGATTCATTATGGTAGATTACAGTTATAAATTAAATTACAGTTATGTAAAACTTTTAGGGAAACGCCATAAATTGTGATAGCACTCTGTAAATTGTGCAGTGTTCACTAGGGTGGAACAAAAAAAATTTTTTTTTTCTTATCATGGGAGTAGAATTTGTACCTTATAAAAAAAGAAAATTTTTCAAAAAAAAAAAACAAAATTTTTTACTCAACATATTGAGGTGGCCCACTTGTTTTTTGAATAAATTATTGATCAAAAAGGGTAATTCCAACGAAAAAAATTTTTTTTCGTCCAAGATCGTCGAAAAAATCTAAAAATTGTCGAATATGATTTTTTTACTCCACTTTTATTTTAATTTGAAAGAAAGTGCTTTTCATTTTTTGATTTTTTATTTAAATCACAAAAATGATAGGAAAAAACATTTTTCAACCTCTGAATTTCAATTGGCTTTCGTGAAGACACTTTACAGATTCTAGAACACCATTTATATATTTTTTACTACCAGCCGTTCCCAAGTTATTGATAGCAACAAAGGTTTTTTTTTTGTTATTCATTGTTCTCCTTATAGATGGCATCTGACGGTGCCGAAGTTAGGTTTTATCCGAAGTTTGTTTTTCCGAAGTTAGGTTTTATTCAAATACTGATAAACGTGATTCCCGATATTAAAAATTATTTATAATTTTTTTATCAGTACTTTTTTTAGTGAACCTTATCTAACAAGTAATAATATCATTACAAGTGAGTGTTGAAAAAATCTTCTCATTTTTGTGTTCAATAGTTTTACAATTGGTAACTTGAAGTGTTTCTATTACTGAACAACAACATTTTCTGTTCAAATAAAATTTATTTCTGTCCAAATTTTGCTAAATTATGTCAGAGACAACAAATATCTCCGTCTGTCCAACTTTTGGTATTCCTCAAAAATTTAAGCTCGTATGTTTACCAATTTATGAAGATTTTTTTAAACATTTCTTATAGATTCAATCCGATCTACGTTGTTCTTCATCTAAAGAACCAAACACTAGAGAAATCTGAAAATCATAATCGAAGATTTGGGTAACGATCGCTTATTTATCAAGACAAAATTTCTTAGGTCATAATTTCTCAGTTAAATATTTATCAACATCATAATTAATTTTTGCCAAAATTAATCCTACAATAATATCTTAGACAATAATGGATCATCGGTAATGTGTTTATTCCAACACTGTAATCCGTAATAATTTATCTCGACAAAAATTTCTCATAAAAAATTTCTCATGCAAAACTTAACAGCGGGGTCCAGGGTGAAGCCCCCTATTTGAAAAGAAATAAATTATTACGGTATATAGACTAGCTTATATTGGCATATTTTTGAGTAAACGCACATTTAAATCTTGTTAAAAGGGCGCTACATGATTACGTGCGTGTGTGTTAGCATATTTTCGAGTAAACACACAGTCAAATCTTGTTAAAAGGGCGCTACATGATAACGCGCGTGTGTGTTGGCATATTTTCAAGTAAACACACATTTAAATCTTGTTAAAAGGGCGCTAAATCATTACGTGCGTTGGGATTGTACCCCAAGATACAAAATTAGATATATTTTTGTTTTATGAGAAATTTTAGTAAAGATTTTTTTTAGTTTTGAGAAATTATTGTGCTGGATATATTTTTGAATGAGAAATTATTGCTGAGAAATTATTGCATGAGAAATGATTACTGATAAAAAGAGACATAGAACCGAAGATTTGAAAGTTATATGGGCGAGAGTTCCAATAATACCGATTATTTCAGATCCGAGAATTTTCTCATTAATGAAAGTTTCTGCCGAGAAATATAAAAACATAAAAAAGCCTCTAAAATCCCGTAAGACCATTGGATACGAAAAAAAAAAAAAGAATTTATTACATGCAAACAAATCTCCTTGATCCCTGAATAAAAAAAAAGTATTGAGACAAAGAAAAAAGTATTGAAAAGTATTGGATTGACTAGAAAACCAATACTTTTCAATACTTTTTTCTTTGTCTCAATACTTTTTTTTTTATCAGGGATATTGCAAAATGTAAATGTTTGTCTTTAGTAAAATGCGTTTATGACATTAAATTACCCAATACTACATATGACTTTTTACAAGACCAAAGAGACACTTAAGCATTAAATTTTATTAAAATTTTCTCGTCATCTTTATGAAAAAGAAAACTGGATGAGTGTAATCCTGATGATACTGAAATAATCTCGATCCCTTTTACATCAACTGAAGATTTGAATCAAGTACACGGAAAAAAATTTCTGGGAAAATTTACGATACAACTATTGTAAAGCTGGACTATACTTTTATTACTATTAATTTTCAAATATTTTAGAAGAAAATTTACTATTTATTCATGAAATTTTACAATTTACGATTAGAAAAAATACGATATTACTATTGTAAAAAGTAAGAATTAAAATTTCCAGTGCTGCCTCTGTATCTTTCCAATAGAACTATAACAAATTTTACAATAGTTGAATTGGAATATTTGTCAATTAGTGTGAGCGATGTCCGTGCACAGCGCTAGATTCTGAGTTTATGTAAATGTTAAAGGACATGGGTACTAGTTTACCTCGGATAGCGTAGAGGGAGAGTCTCTGGCTGCCAACAAAGAGTTCTGGGTTCGATTCCCGGATAGGACAAAAATTCTGATTTCTTTTGTCGGTTACTGTATTGGTACCAATTAGTCAAACCTCCTATCTCTCCCTCCCTAAAATTTCTTTTAAAAAAACTGACTGTCAATTTTTACAATAGTTGAATTGTAAAGTTTACAAACACATATTGTATAATTTGCTCTATATTATTCGACTTTTTAAGTTTCTTGTTAGCCTTGCTTGTTGGATAAAATTTACAATAGTAGATCGTAAAAATTACTAAATGAGAGGTACAGTCCACCGTTACTATTTAATTTAATAAAAATTACGATAGTGAAATAGTAAAAATTCCTTCAATTTTTTTTCCGTGTAGGTGTTCGACGAATTAGTACCTTGTCAAATTCACTCTCTATTTCTTCTGCCGACGTGGAAAATTCTTCCGATGAATCTTTCAAGAATCAAAAACCTTCTAAACAAATGAGACATGAATTGCTAAATTTTGCCAAAGCTGGTGACCGAAAAGGTATCTTTTGTCCTAATCTACGATAGATACGGCGAAATTTTGGCACATTTGCTTCTCGAAGATTTTAAAATAATTTATAAAAATTATTCTAATAACATTATCTATAAATATGAAATCAGAAGAGAACGTGAAAAAAGTCGGCGTATGTTGCAAAACAATACGATAAAACATAAAACTCTTACAGGTTTATATTTCGATGGTCGTAAAGATAACATACTAACTACCCGGGAAAAAATGATCAGATCTGATCAGACATGAGCAGGCATGAGTCTTCAGGTCTGATCAGATATGAAAAATGACCGAGCCTGACTAGACCTGGCCAGGCATGAACAGATCCGATCGGATCAGTTCATATCTAATCAGGTCATTGTATGTCACAATTTACAATTACTTCTCGTTAAATATTTGATTATATTCATAAATTATACACGGAAAGAAAATTATAGGGATTTTTCCTATTCATTATGGGAATAGTTCCCATAATTGTGTAGTTAGTTTTCCTATACTGCTATAGGAATAGTTTCCATCATAGTATAAGAAAAATTCCTATAGTAATATGGGAATAGTTCCCATACTAGTATGGGAATAGTTCCCATGGTAATATTGGAATACTTCCTATAATAGTATGGAAACTATTTCCATACTATTATGGAAGTTGTTCCTATAGTAATGATTTCCATACTTCTAAAAAAATATTTATTCACAAAATTCTAAATGCATTACACTCTCGTTACAGAGATCCTTTAAATTAATGAAGTTTAAAGAGGATTTACGCACAAAAAATTCAAAAAAATTTTTTAATATTTTTAAAAAATTCAGAAAATTTTTTCGATTAAAAAAATTGAGCCTCGAATACATATATATCATAATTTTATTTTATCTATTCAAGCTTACAGATTGCTAATATTATTAAAAGAATAAGAAAAATTTTATCTTCAGGATAGTACTCTGATAAAATCGGTTTTTTTAGTGGAATTTAGTGTCATTGCAAAGGTCTTGACTTGAATTTGTGTCTTTTCAAGGCTTCATATCATTCTCACTGATAGTCAATTTATAATGATAAATATTTTGGCTGCATTCGAAAATTTTCTATCTTTAGATACATAACTAAGCAATGACCTTGTATCTTGCAAAATATTGACATATTTAAAGATATAAGCTCATTCCAATGTTACACACATCAAGACCTTTCATTTAAGTACCCACATTAATTCTTATATGTTTTATATATTTATATATATGTATCTATGAAAAATATATTAAAATGCTTGTGAGTACTCAAATGAAAGCTCTTGATGAGTTTAACATCGTGGTGAGCTTATATCTTAAAAAATGTTAATAATTAAGAAATTACGTTGTATTTTGTATACCGATGATATTTTTAACGATATAAGCACATTCTGGGGTTACATTTATCGATACCTTTCATTTGAATATTCACACGACTTTTTTCATATATTTTATATATTTATATATATATGAGAAATATCATATATGGATGGAATTAAGCAATAACGTCTTAACCAACATTTAAAAAAAAATCGAGTTATTATGATGAACTAAGTAATTTTATGATACTAAGTACGTTCATCATAATAACTCGATTTTTTTAAAAATATTGGTTAAGACGTTATTGCTTAATTCCATCCATATATAAAATATATGAAAAAAGTCGTGTGGGTACTCAAATGAAAGTCCTTGATGTGCGTAATATCAGGATGAGCTTATATCCTGAAAAATGTCAATGATTAAGGAATGACTGCGTATTTTGTTATCCGATGATATTTCTATGGATATATGCTCATCCTGATGTTACGCTCATCGAGACCTCTCATTTGAGTACCCACACGACTTCTTTCATATATTTTATATATTTATATATATGAGAAGTATCATATATATAAAATATATGAAAAAAGTCGTGTGGGTACTCAAATGAAAGGTCTCGATGAGCGTAACATCAAGATGAGCTTATATCCTGAAAAATGTCAATGATTAAGGAATGACTGCGTGTTTTGTTTATTGATGATATTTCTGACGGTATAAGCTCATTCTGATCAAAATGTTTCGCTTCTGTCAAAATGTTTATCACAGGAATGTATCATGTGGCAGCCCCTTATTTTTTTCCGTGTATAGTTATCATTATTTATTTATTATTATTATTATTATTATCATCATTATTATGAGTCATTAAGAGTTTTGTGTATCACAAAAGTAATACCCACACTATTGTGAAAATAATTATCTCTCAGTCAGTATAGGAACGATTCCAATAATATTATAGGAAATATTATTATAATTTTATAGTAATAGTTCTCATAATATTAAAGGCATTTTTGCTATACTATTATGGGAATACTTGCTAAATGATAATAGTAATATTTCCTATATTATGATCGGAATAATATTCATAATATTATGGAAATGGTTTCTATACGATTATGGGTATGATTCCCATAATTTATAGCAATAAGTCCTACACGGGAAAAAATCCTATGAAAAATTACAATAGTAACATCGTAATCCAGGACTAGACTTTCAGTATCTCGATTTTTACGATGCTGCCGTCTAAAGAATACAATTTGAATTATTGAAAATTACGATGTTATTTAGCAAATTTTTGTTCCGTAAGAGCAAGTGAATAAAGATGCATACTATATGTTTTAATAAAAGAGAGACAGAGTCCAGTAGTTTGCGACGCCACCACCGAAAGATGACCAACTATTGTATCGAGGGTCTTATTATGTGACTGAACAGAAGATATGGATATTCCCTCTGATGGCGTAAGGGGATAAACCTTGGGCTTATGGTGAAGAGGACACCGGGTTCAATTCCTCCGTGATACAGAATTATTTTTTCGGTGACCTAGACTTCTTTATAATTTGAGTGATAGAAATTTACGATGTTGCATCGTATAAATTACGATGTTTGAGTTCTGGCCCGGCACTGCAATGTCTTATACTAAAAATTACGATGTTTTCATCGTAATTTTTCGTACAATTTTCTTTCCGTGTATAATACCTACGTAAGATTTATTCCTATAAATCATAGGAATAGTTGCAAAGTGTATATAGAAATCACTCCTATAAATTATAAGAATAATTCTTATAAATATAGGAACCCCTCCTATAATTCTTATGAGAACTATTTACATAAATTATTGGAAACGATCTTATACATTCTATATTTTTCTTTCCTTGTACTTTCTATGATCGCAACTAATCCTCTATAACCAATTAAAATGAAAAAATTGGTTGTCTGTAAAGTCGGTTTACGGACGATAGTTTTACGTGATAACGTCATAAAGAAATATTGATGAAAAATTGCATACTTTTGTGAATTGAATTGAATAATTATCATTATTTTGTATTTAAAAATTAAAAAATTTTGAATATTTGAAAATTATTTTAACAAAAAAAAAAGGACTTATTGATACATTGTTAATCAAAAATTAATACAATAATTTGATAATTGATTTAATTATTATCATTTATAATTAATATTAATTATTTTATCAATTGATTATTATTTTATTATTAAATATTTTATTAATTTATCGTTTATAATTATTATTAATTTATTTATTTATAATTAATATTATTTATTAACAATTATTAATATTATCAACAATAATAATCTAATATCATTGATATAATTTGACATAAATATTTTTAAAACTAGTTTAAAATATTAATTTTTAATAATTATTTTTTCATTGACCCATTATGTATATATAAATTAAAGTTTTTCATGCCTACTGGTCAAGTGACTAGTGAACCTTATTCAAGCCAAGCGATGGACATTCCATCTGCACTATCGGTCGAGAGACATTCTCTCTTTGCATTAGTTCTATGGGGTCCATCGAACTTGAATACTAGTAAAGCTGAAAGTTTTGTGGTATCTGTTCGAGTTGTAAAGATGTTAAACAAATGAAAGAAAAATGAAAGAAACTACATGAGAGCAAAGATAAACTTTGAAAAAATAAATGGGGTAGGTTACCAAGCCAGGAATCAAACCTGGATCTTCCTGATAACATGTCAGGAGCTCTACCGTTTAAGCTACCGGGCCCCTTCCACCATCCACCTTTCTCAGTCCATTCTTATACTCTCGATACTTTACTTACTTTTCCCTTCTTTTTATTCTCCCCACCTAAACTACGTACTACGATGGTATTGTAGTAATTAATTTTTAATTTTCAAATATTATTTACAGTTTTTGAAAATTTAATTTAAATAATTTGTTTAAATGTAATCACGAACAATTAGTTATAGAACAATATTCTAACTGCTAGCTCTGACGTCACGCGAGAAGAGAGATATGTGTCACAAGCCAACGCTTAGGCCTCTCTATCGTTTGTTTTATCGTGCCTCTCTATCGCTTGTTGCACGCTCTCGCTTGCACGCACAGGCTCAGGCAGAACGTTAGACTTTTTCGTGTGCGCTGCCAGTGTTCATCAATTTATAAGACGTTATCACGTCAAAAAAAAAAATCACTACAGGTAATTTTATCGATATAACACGAACGGTCATCCATATAACTACTGACCCCGCTTAATGCTGCTTAATTTTCGAGATCCCAGTGCACCTTGAGTTCCTGTCTGCCGTGCTACTGTCTTATACGACATGACAATTTTATAAAGTACATAACGCATCAAATCAGTTAATTATAATTATAATATACAAAAAATATTTTATAATATATTTTAATACTCTTAATCTGTTAATTTTTTCCGAATTTCATTATAACATCACATTTATTTGAATCCGTCATTAAAAAGTTGATGTGACGTTTTCATTGTTGTCGCTTTTCGTTGCTATAGTGACCACTTTGGCAACGATTACCATAGCAATGGTAAGCATGGCAACGGTTACCATGACATCGGTTACCGTTGCAACGGTTGAATATTAATGAGTTAAATTTGTAAAAATATTGATTAATTAAATTGTCGAAAATAAACATTTTGACAGAAGCGCGCAAAGCGTGTTCGATTTTCTAGTATTAATGAAATTATGAGACAGTAACAGGGCAGACCAGAAAATCCCATAGAATTTGTAATTGATTTTGTTTTTTTATAATTACTCAATCATCATATTACACATAAATTTTGCACTTTCTATAATAAAAAAATCAGAAAAACGGTTGACTCTAAAGCCATTCCTGCAACTTCCCGCTAATTCCATCCTTAAGTGCTCAAAATTGCATTTTTGAGCTCTTCGAGCTCAAAAATAAGGTAGAAGTACCGTTTTTGGCCATCTTAGCACCGTTTTTGGCCAGTTAAGGTTGTTCGGACACTAATGCACTTGTGAATATCAAAAGCTAATTTTTTGATATGTTATGAATTGCTGTCTCATACATCTAAATTAATTTTGTGGATTAGATATGACGAAAGGTTATTATTTAATAAATTATTAAAAAATTGAAATTTAACATCTAGCCTATAGAAACTGGCGAATTGCACATATATCGATTTATTTGACTACCTCATAGGAAGATTAAAAAACAAAAAACTTGTATTTCAGTCAATCAACTTTCGTAGAATACGTTAAAAATGAAATGAAAATTTTCTGACGAAAGCTTTTAAAGATATTTTAATGCAAAAGATGAGAAATTCACGAAAATGTCAGGCCGAAATATTTAAAAATAAATAAACCACGTGATTCAGCGCAGTCTGGCAACGTTGCACAGAACAGAACGCGCGAATTTTGAATTTTAATAATTCCTGTGTATATTTATGGGTTATGTTTTTCAACTCAACACTACACAGCTAAATAAATATAAACAGCTGTTATGCGTGGTGTTGCCAGGTCTGAGTTTTGTGAAAAAATACTTGAAAAAAAAATTTAGATTCTATTATGACTTACGGGGTACTGCCCGTGCAACCTTAACATTTGAATTAATTTATAAGGAACTATAACATTGTAATCATATTTTTGTTGAGTTTTAAAAAATTTATATTAAAACAAATTGAGTTTGTAATGGTTTATTGATATAAATTCATTTCTTTTGTTTATTTGAACAATAAATGGCCATAAATGGTACAGTGGCCACAAAAAGTACTTCTACCTATAGTTTTCATGTCATTTTGAGCTCTCCGACCTCAAAAGTCTGAAAAGAGTTTAATAAAACACTATTTTTTGAAATTTCAAATTGCAATAACTTTTGAATGGATAAACCGATTTTCACGCGGTTAGTAGCATTCGACGGAGTTTTTTAAGCCTTATGAAGAATCTTTAAGTTTGAATTGATCAAATTAAGAATTTTGAAGTAATTCCCAAAAAATACTTTTTTCGGTTTTCTTTCGACAACGATAATTCACGAACGAATCAACTGATTTTGACCGAGCTGGTGGCGATTGACGTAGTTTTTCAAGGTTAAAAGCTGATTATTTTTTTGAATTGATCGGTATAGCCGTTCAAAAGCTATTCAAAAAAACCATATTTAAAAAAATTTTTAACTTCTCGCTAAGAAAATCGAAGATTTTCAAAAATCGGGAAGTTATTGTTTTCACCCCGTTTTACGAAAATCGTGTTTTCATCGAATCTCGACGTTTCGAGGTCCTAGGAAGCTTCCCTGACTATTCCCGCGATGTTGTCTGTATGTCTTCTTTTTTTTTTTTTTTTTTTTTACAGAGGAGGTCAAATACATTTACGTATACCAGGACGAGATGTTTGTCCTGAGTATGTCGGACTCGGAAGTCAATATTATTGACAACAATACCGACTAAACATCCTCTTCTCTCTTTCCCCATAGATGTTACGGGGAAGACTAGATAGGGACCGCGTTAGCATTACTTCAATCCAGTCCGTGTTGCGTCTCACGACCGTTACTCCTAGTTACTAGTCTCTTTCTGCGATTTTTTCCTTTAAAAGACGCTGCGCATAGGCTGCGACAGCTGAGTAGTTATTTTCTTTTTTGATCATGCAGGTTACTAAGCTCTCAGGGGAGAGCGTGGTGCCAATAGTTTCATCAGTACTGCTTTTGTAGTCCTTCCACCGGTCACACTCAAAGAACGTGTGCTCGACGTTGTCAATTTTGTCTGGGCAGTATTTGCACGTTGGTGTGCTGTGCAGTCCCATCTTAAAAAGATAAGCATTGAACTGCCCATGTCCTGTCAATAGCTGGGTCAAGGAAAATTCCGTTTCTCCGTATTCCCGAGAAAGCCAGACGTTGATGTTTGGGATCAGGCGTGCCGTCCATCTGCCCGTCTCTCCCGATGTCCATCGGTCCTGCCACTCTTGTTGCGTTTCCGCCTTTATCCTCGTTCTTGCGTCCTTCATGTTTTCGTCACTGTTTTTAGCGTTATAGAGTTTCGCTCTCTCAAACGCGAGTAGGTTGATCGGTGCGGCTCCCGCAATGACCAATATAGCCGCCTCGGAAACCGTTCGATAGGCGCAGGCAACGAGATCATTACAGATCTGTTTCCACAATATCGCTTTTCTTGCTTTAATGGCTCGGTTTAGCGTCTTTTTGGCCTGCTTGTACTCTTTTGAATACAAGTCCTCTCTTGGGGAGCGTTTCGCGGCTCTCGTTGCGCGGCGACGTAGCTTATGACATCTTTTGCAAAGTTCTGCTATGTCTGTTGACCACCAGTACGCCGGCCTGTGGAAACTCCTATTTTTCAGCCGCAGCATAGAGGTGTCACATGCGACAGCAATCTTCTTCATCATATTTAGCACTGCCTTTTCCGTCTCGCTGCAGGTATCCGCATTCGGGTTGTTCTGAAAGATAGACCAGCTTTGTGCAAGTGAAGCTCGCAATGCTTCTGGATCAAGCCTCTTGGCATTCCACTTCTGCTTAGAAAGGTCGCGTTGTGAAACCGGAGCAGATGCCAATCCAACGTTGAACGTCACGAACTGGTGATCACTGCCACTGTATTCTTCGGATACAGTCCAGTCTTCGATCATGTTGGCAGTCCTTGGAGTCGCCAACGAAATGTCGAGGATGGATTCTTGGTACCCTGGTCTTCTAAATGTCGTAGTGCTCCCGGTGTTCAGCACTATGAGGTCGAGTCTAGCCGTGACGTCAGCGACCTAGTTACCTCTGGTGTCGGAGAAAGCAGCGCCCCACTCAGCCGATTTAGCGTTGAAGTCTCCGGCTACGATGACTTCGCCGTTGAACTTAGTGACCGCATCTTCTATATTTGCCAGTTTCTGTTGGAACACACTAATCCCTTCATCGTCTGTATGTCTGTATGTATGTATGTGTGTGTGTGTGTGTGTGTGTGTGTGTGTGTGTTTTTTTTTTTTTTTGTAAAGAGGTACGAAAAAAGATCTTCGAAAGACCCTGGTATCGTTAACTCTGCCGCCCATCTTCCGGCAGATATCGATAGACGGTAGTGTGGAGATTTTTACCCACTAAAAAAAACATTCCTCTTCCCCTCTCCCCTAGATGGTACGGGGAGGACTGGATTGGAACCGCGTTAGCATTACTTCAATCCAGTCGTGCTGCGTCTCACGACGCCTACTCCTGGCTACTGGTCCCTTTCTGCGATTTTGTCTTTCAGGAGGTGCTGTGCATAAACTGCAACAGCTGACCAGTTTTCCTCTTGTTTGATTATATAGGTCACCAGGCTTGAGGGGGAGAGCCTGGTGCCTATGATATCTTCGGTGCTTCTTTTGTAGTCCTTCCATCGAGCACACTCGAAGAATGTGTGTTCGGCGTCGTCGATTTTATCCGGGCAGTATTTGCACGTTGGTGTGCTGTGCAAACCCATCTTGAAAAGATAGGCATTGAACTGCCCATGTCCCGTCAATAGCTGGGTCAGGAAGAAGTCCGTATCCCCGTGCTTCCGAGAGAGCCAGACGTTGATGTTTGGGATCAGGCACGCCGTCCATCTGCCCGTCTCTCCCGATGTCCATCGGTCCTGCCGCTCTTGCTGCGTTTCCGCCTTTATCCTCGTTCTTGCGTCCTTCATGTTATCATCACTGTCTTTAGCGTCATAGAGTTTTGCTCTTTCGAACGCTAATAGGTCGATGGGCGCGGCTCCTGCAATGACCAATACAGCCGCTTCGGAAACTGTGCGGTAGGCGCAGGCAACCCTGAGAGCGCCTCGCCGCTGTACTGCTGCGATCTTTCGCCGGTGGGTCTTCTGCTTTAATATGTCTGCCCATATCTCCGCTCCATAAAGCAGTACCGAGTGGACTGCTTCTAGAAGAACTCTTCTCTTTTTTGTTCTTGGTCCCATGGTGTTGGTCATAATTCGTGCTAGGCTAGACACAGTCTTGCTGGCTTTCTTGCATGCACTGTCGAGGTGTTCACGGAAAGATAGTTTCTCGTCTCTCATTACCCCTAGATACCGCAGGGCCCTTGTTGACGTCAGCGTTGTTCCTCCCATGTCCATAGCGAATGGTTTTGGAAACCATTTTTGACGGGTCAAAACGACTATCTCGGTTTTCTGTTTGGCGAGTTTCAGGTGATGCTTATCGAGCCAAGTCTCGACGGTGTCGATGGTTTCCCGAACTAGCAGTTCGGCCTCTTCCACGCTGTCCGCCACTATAGTGGCTGCAACGTCGTCTGCAAAGCCTGTTAGCTCTACTTGCTCTGGCAACGGGATTTCAAGAAGCTCGTCGTAGTCTGCGTTCCATAGATCAGGCCCCATTATTGAGCCTTGCGGCACGCCAGCCGTTATGGCGTATTCTTGTGGGCCTTCAGTAGTTTCCACTATTAGCTTTCTATCGTCTAGGTAGTTGTCGACTAGTGCCAGATTTTCTGGCTCCGCGTCAAACTTGTGCTCCAGAGCGTCTAAAATGTCTCCCCAATTTGCGCTGTTAAATGCGTTTTTGACATCTAGCGTGAGGAGAAGACATACTTTACGAGCTTTGAGGCTACCAGACCATGCTTGTGTTGCTGTCTTTATGACTTTCTTGATCGCTCCGACTGTCAAATGACCTTTCCGGAAGCCATGCTGGTTGGTGGCAAAACCTCCAGCACGGTCGATGTCGTCGCGAAGTCTCCCTTGTATGAGCTTCTCGAGCAATTTTCCAGCAATGTCTAGCATACAGAGTGGTCTAAACGACGAAGGTGTTATGGGGGTTCCCTTACCTTTGTCTAAGAGAACCAATCTCTGCTGTGTCCAGACCGCGGAAAAGGTGCCAGTTGCCAAGCATGCGTTGTAGGTGTTCAGGAGTAAGTCTGGGTATTCCAGGGCTATAATCTTGATCACCGATGCCGGGATGCCATCAGGTCCAGGTGCCTTTCCTGTTTTGAGTGACTTGGCCGCGTCTTGTAGTTCCTTAGTTGTGAAGGGCGTTACTTCGTTGTTTTTAGTGTAGTGTTTCTTCTCCCGCAGCGGGTGTTTGGGGAAAAGCTCCGCTACGATGCTATCCATTAAAACTGGAGGCTTCGGCGCCTCTGGTGAAGCCTTTCCAAGTCGTTTGGCGACAATTTGGTAGGCTTTACCCCAGATGTCATTGTCGAGATCGTTGCAGATCTCTTTCCACAACTTTGCTTTACTTGCTTTGATGGCTCGATTTAGGATCTTTTTGGCCTGCTTGTACTCTTTTGAATACAATTCCTGGCTTGGGGAGCGTTTGGCGGCTCTCGTTGCGTGGCGACGTAGTTGATGGCACATTTTGCGAAGTTCCGCTATGTCTGTTGACCACCAGTACGCCGGCCTGCGAAAACTCCGGTTTTTCAACCGCGGCATAGAGGCATCACATGCGGCGGAAATCTCCTTCATCGTATTTAGTACTGTCTTTTCTGTCTCGCTGCAAGTATCCGGAGTCGGGTTGTTCTGAAGGGTAGACCAGCTCCGTGCAAGTGAAGCTCGCAGTGCCTCTGGATCAAGCTTCCTGACTGTATTTTTCGGATACTGTCCAGTTTTCAATCATGTTGGCAATTTTTGGAGTCGCCAACGAAATGTCGAGGATGGACTCTTGGTACCCCGGTCTTCTGAAAGTCGTGGTGCTCCCAGTATTTAGCACTATGAGGTCGAGTCTAGCCACGACGTCAGCGACCTCGTTGCCTCTGGTGTCGGAGAAATCAGCGCCCCATTCAGCCGATTTAGCATTGAAGTCACCAGCTACGATAACTTCGCCGTCGAACTTGGTGATCACATCCTCTATATTTGCCAGTTTCTGTCGGAGCACACTAATCCCTTCGTTAGGTGAGAGATAGACGCTGATGAAGTAGGTTATGGGGGTTTGAATCCAGACAAAACCTGCTCCACTTCCGCTGTTGATGGTGGAACGTTCTTTGTATTTGCAATCCAGATTGCCGCCGTGCCAGTTTTGTCTGCGAACCATGCTCTATCTTGGAGGTTTAGATATTGCTCACAGATGAAGCAAACGTCGATCCTCTCTTCAAAGACTCGCTGGCGAAGTAAATTTTGCGCCAACGCACATCTATTCAGGTTTCCTTGAAGTATGCGTGTCATTTCTGCCCTTTTGTAGCTTCGGCAAGTGCGGTGCGGAATACCTTACAAGCCCCGGAGCCTGGAATATGACATAAGCTATCTGGAGCTTCTTGTTCCTCTGTACAGAGGAAGCACTTTGGCTGTTCAACGCAGTCTGCAGCTTTGTGGTTTCCTCCTCCGCATTTAAAGCAGCACTTGCTTCTGTCAGGCCCCTTGCAGGAGTTCGTCGCGTGCCCGTATCCGAGACATCTGATGCAGCGTGTTACTTTTACAACTGGTCGAATGCGGCAGTTGACCCATCCGATCATTATACGAGCCTTGTCAAGGATTTTGAACGCGCTAGCCTCGTCTATCTCGCAGAAGGCTGCCCGGTTGCCCCGTCGAGTAGGCTTTGTCAAATTTATCCGTTTGATCTCCAGGCTGTCGGTGAAGTCACGTTTGAGTGCTTCGCGGACGTCGTTCTCAGTAGTGATGGCATCCAAGTCCAGGATCTCGATCGTTGCTTTTGGTGTAAGCGTTCTGACTGTACCGATGTTAGCAGTTGCTGTTTTTATCGCAGCCGTGAAAGCGGTAGTGTCTTCAGTCTTGCGACCTATTTCTAGAAGAACGCCCCCTCGCTTCGTTTGTTTGATAGACTTTATGTCTACTCCAGTCTCTGTCGGATTAACCTTGGCTTTGATTTCCTTGAGGAGATCGGCGTATGTTCGCCCTTCAGCTGGTTGGACAAGCACAGCTTTAGTTTTTATCTTCTTCCTCCTCGGTTTCTTGGAGCCAATATTGCTTGGCTGGTTTTGGGCTGTAGCAGATTGAGCCACTGGCTCCTAGTCTTCCTTTTTCTTGTTTTTCCGAGTCACTTTGGTCCAGGTATCACCCCGGGCTGTCTTCTTATGTGCTGGCTTATCGATTTCCGAGGAAGGGCTGGGCGTGGATAGCGGCCTCTTCTTGTTTTTCTCTTCTCTATGCTGTGTTTTCTCAGGAGTGACCGAAAACGTCTGGGATTTTTTGTTCAGATCCGGAGATGTTTGCGTGGTTCTCACCGTCTTCGTTGCTGGTTTGTTGGCCAACTTATATGCCGTGGCAATGGACGCTACTATATTTCTGAGTTCATGGTGGAGATTTCGTTTATCCTTTATGAACTCGGCTAATTCTTCGATCTTGCTACCGAGCCGTTCCATTGGCGATTGTTGACCGGTGACAGTCGGTAGAGAGTTTATCCTTCCTCGGCATGTGTGAGTGTTGACGGGAGCAACAGGTCTTCCACCTATTGGAGGAAAGTTTGTTTGCTGTGCGTCTACTTCCATCAGAGCTGTTTCTTTACTCCCTGTAGCATTGCTAGCATTGCTAGACAGCAGAGCCATGGGGTCTACTCCACTGTTCAAACGGTCGCTTGATAACGACGAGTTCAGGCCCGTTTGTACGCCTTCCCTCGCCGGCACTGAGGTATCCCTCCTCTGCACCGTAGACGATGTTTGAAATTGTTCTGACATTTCCATACCATCTTTTGCTAGGTTTTGGTCCACCCCGAGTATTCTCTTTCCTCGGTACCCGACGCATCTGACGTGCAGATATGCCGGGCATTCCCCTATCCGCCACTTGGGGAGGCACCCGATGCGGGACCCAGCAAGCCCGACACGAGTGTGTGTGTGTGTGTGTGTGTGTGTGTGTATGTGTGTGTGTATGTGTGTGTTTTTCCCTTAGGGGGGGAATCCTTTTTACGGATTCTAGGCATAGTTGTTTGGCCTAGATATGTGGCGACTCGACGCAGCGTCATACTAAAACTCGACACTAACGCCCCTACCCACTAAACCCTAAACCCCTTTTCCTTCTTTCCTCTAATCTTTCATGGAAACCGCCGTCAGGTATTACTTCGTGAAGGGAAGATCTAGCTACTGCTCTTCCTTCTGGTGGCTAAGGTGTTAACTACCTTCCTTCTATCTTCTGCTATTTGCTCTTCTTCTTTCGGTGGAACGCAAGTCTTTAAGGACTTCTGTTGCAAACGTATTGGTAGCGTTCCAGGCAGCTTCTGATGACATTGCTTCCACTAGTGAATCTGGTTGCATTCTCTGGTTCAGGATCCTCTCCAGTTCTTCACGCTGTGGATCGAAACGAGGACATACAAAGAACACGTGCTCCGTGTCTTCAGCAGCTCCTGGGCAGGACGGGCACTCCGAAGAGTCATCGTGCTTAAAGCGGTGTAGATACTCTCGAAAACACCCATGTCCCGACAACATCTGCGTAAGATAGTAATTGACCTTACCGTTAATCCGGTTAAGCCAAATGTCGATCCGAGGTATGAGACGGTGCGTCCACCTACCCTTCTCTGCAGCATCCCATTGTAGTTGCCATCGGCCTATGCTCTTCTGCCGTTCTTCAATTCTAAGTTCTTCA
The DNA here is from genome assembly GCF_020080835.1 of Cotesia glomerata. Lineage (NCBI taxonomy): Eukaryota > Metazoa > Arthropoda > Insecta > Hymenoptera > Braconidae > Cotesia > Cotesia glomerata. The sequence goes on along the minus strand of NC_058167.1, from coordinate 390,715 downwards.
GGGCTCAGTGCAGTTGACCTTTTTCGTTGGTAAAGGGTCCGCCTTTCCTCTGCTAGAACTCTAAGAGGTAGGGTTCCAGCAATGACGCACACTGCTTCTTCTGATATAGTGCGAAAGGCACTAGTTACTCGTATGTATGTGTGTGTGTGTGTGTGTGTGTGTGTGTGTGTGTGTGTGTGTGTGTGTGTGTGTGTGTGTGTGTGGATGTATGTAAACCTCTTATAATTTTTGAACGGCTTGACTGATTTGATCGCGGTTGGTGCCATTCGAAAGGGCTTGACCAAAATCAGATTTTGTATGAACTTTGGAATGCTTCGGACCGGTAGATTTTGAGAAATCGCAAAAAAACTACAAAAAAAAATTTTTTCAAAGGTGGTATTTTTGGAATAACTTTTAAACGGCTTTACCGATAAATTCCAAAAACTAATCAGCTCTTAACCCCAAAAAACCACGTCGATCGCCACCAGTCCGGTCAAAATCGGTTGATTCGTTCGAGAGATATCGTGAACAAAAGAAAACCGAAAAAAGTGTTTCTTCGGAATAACTCCGAAATTCCTAGCGCGATCAATTCAAAATTTAAGATTCTTTGTGAGGCTTGAAAAACTGCGTCGAATGCTGCCAACCGCGTGAAAATCAGTTTATTTATTCAAAAGTTATTACGGTTTAAAAATTCAAAAAATAGTGTCTTATCAAATCTCTATCAGATTTTTGAGCTCGAAGAGCTCAAAAGCATAGGAAAGCAATCTCTTTGAGCTCGGAGAGCTCAAAACAACCCATAAATTGTATTTTTAAGCTCGAAGAGCTCAAAAACATCATTGGTGCAATTTTAAGCGCCTAAGTATGGAATTAGCGGGAAGTTGCAGGGATGGCCTTCAGGGTCAACCGTTTTCCTAATTTTTTTTTGATATAGTTTTTTTGATATTTCTGAAAATCTACCTGTTCAAATTGGTCCAAATTGTACTCAAAATCTAAGTTTGGTCAGTCCCTTTCGAATGGCGCCAACCGAGATGAAATCAGTCAAGCCGTTTAAAAGTTATAAGAGGGTCACATACACACACACATACATACAGACATACAGACATCATCGTGAGAACATTCAGGGAAGCTTCCTAGAATCTCAAAACGTTGAGATCTGATGAGAACTTGATTTTCGAAAAACGGGGTAGAATCAATAACTTTCCGATTTCAAAAGTCTGATAGAAGGTTCCATAGAACACTATTTTTTGAATTTTCAAACCGCAATAACTTTTGAATAAATCGACTGATTTTCTCTAAGTTCACGGCATTCAATACCTGGGATATAGCATTATATTTTTTATATTTTCGGTAATTTTTTTTTTCGCTTTTTAGGGTTCTTCTTACTATCGAGAAGTTTTTTTTGATTAGTAGATTTTATAGGTCAAGGGGAAAGGATATGATGGAGTTAGATGCATTACTCAGGTAGGAAAGAACAACTGGGCAAGGCTTGGACCAAGCCTGAGCCAAGCGTCACCAGTCTTGGGTAAGGATGGGCACGAGCCTTGGCTAAACATTGGGCCAAGGATCGGTCCAGGCCTAGGATGATAACTATGTCCCCAAGCTTTGGGAAACCAAAAAACAAGGCTCGGGCCAAGCCTAGGGGAACTAATTTGCCAGGACTAAAAAAAATGCGAATGTAATTGAAAAATTTAATTTAATTTTGATTGTATTCGTGATTTTACGGTTTATTATCAGCCTTACGTTATTGTAGCTCGCGATTACCTTGAAAAAATCTTTGCTCACAATGGGAATCGAACCTGGTCCACTGGCGTGAAAGTCTTGAACTTTACTGACTTCGCTGCACATGGTAGTAACATCACTAGATTAATTTTAGTTACTTAAACATCAATCAGTCATTTTGCTTTATTACATGATGTTCCATATCAAAAAAATTTTAAATTATCTCATAAACGACGCATTTGTTTATAACAATTTTTTAAACAATAGGAGATAAAAATTATTAAAAATCATTCGTAAGTAGCTTCTGATCATAAGCGACTTTAACTCTCCCCACTTCCATCAGTATCACATGTCTGAACAATACTCTGCTAAGGCCGAGCTGTTATATGCATTTGCGACCTTTTATAACTTGAACCAACTTAATAGCATATTTAACTGTAGTAATCGTCTTCTCGATCTCGTATTTGCCACGGTTGACTGCTTTGTTGAACTAAACAACAGTCCAATTGTACCCATTGATCCTTATCATCCAGCCTTTACCATCTCTCTTCAGTTCCTGACAGACCGTTTCAAGTTACCACCCAAAGTTCCTGTGTCTAAATATAATTTCCACCGTTTTGACAAGCATGCATTAATGTGGGAGCTTGATCGGGTTGACTGGTCCATTTTAAATAACGCAGAATCTGCGGAATCTATGGGTAACTTGTTTTACATGACACTATATGGAGCCCTGGACAAGGCTGTCCCGAAATGCAAGCCTAAGCCGTATCAGTCTACCAATTATCCCCCGTGGTTCACCAGTGATATAGTAAGTGACTTAAAACTAAAAGAAAAAATCAAGACCAAGTATAGGAAATATCCCAGTGAATATCTCAGACTTCAATATAACGGCCTAAGACTGTCTTTAAAGACCAGAGTTAAAGTAGCGTACACCAACTACCAGCGCGAAGCCGAGTCAAATCTCTTAAATAAACCAAAAAGCTTCTGGAATTTAATTAAATACAAAAAAAGTCAAAATCAGTACCCAGCTAGCTTTGTTATAAATAATAGTACTTGTTCCAATCCTGAAAAGATAGCATCTCACTTCGCGAATTACTTTAGTAGTGTTTTTTCCCCGCGTGATCCTTCGGTATCGGAGGACATAGATAATTTAATAGCTAGCCATACCAACCAGCCGATTTTACTTGGTAAACGAGCACAGTATGATGATGTAAGTATACTTAACTGTATTATCAAATTACCTGACAAAATGTGGACTGGAATAGACGGCATCCCATGTTCAGTAGTAAAGTCCTGCGCAAGATGTTTTGTAAAACCCCTTAATATTATATTTAATTACTGCCTAATTGCCGGTACAGTGCCTAAGATCTGGAAAGTAGCAAAAGTCTGTCCTATTTTCAAATCTGGTGACAACAAGATGGTCAACAACTATCGACCAATATCCATAATATCAGTTTTTGCAAAAATACTCGAGATGCTCTTATGTGATTACCTTCTATTGGAAGCTAGTCTGATTATTTATGATGTTCAGCATGGCTTTTTGAAGGGTCGTTCAACAGTTACCAACTTATTAACGTTCACGCAATATATTTATCAGTCACTGTCTGCTGGAAGTCAGGTCGATGTGGTTGAAACTGATTTTTCGAAAGCTTTTGATAAAGGACATTTTTCTTCTCATTAAAAGCTTAGTAAATTTGGACCTACCAGAGTCACTAGTGAGTCTTCTAGCATGCTATCTGCTTGATCGCAAGAATATTGTTATGTTCAATGGGCATCGCTCTCATAAATACGTCTCCACGTCAGGAGTCCCACCAGAATCTAACCTTGGTCCCCTCCTCTTCATTATTTTCATCAACCCAATCGCGGATCTTGTCTCTTGTCATTTCGAATTATTCGCCGACGACGGAAAATACTACCTTCAAATCAACTCTGTAGCTGACTGTTCTTTTCTTCAACAAAATTTAGATGCATTGGCCCTCTGGTGTCATGAAAAAAAGTTGCCCTTAAATGAAAATAAATGTAAAGTCATGACCTACAGTCGCAAACGATCTCTCATTGTGTTTGACTACAAGTTAAATGGAATATTTCTTGAGCGGGTTACAGTCTGTAGGGACCTTGGTGTTATTTTTGACTCTAGACTATCCTTTAGGGAACATTATAAGAATATAGTAAGAATATAGTGCACTAAAAATACTTGGCTTTGTCATAAGAAATACTAAAAACTTTAAAAATTTAAAAGCCATCAAGGTATTCTATGTTTCTTTAGTTCGTCCCAAGCTTGAATACGCGTCAGTCGTCTGGTCCCCAACGGCCAAGATTAATATATACGAGATCGAGAGAGTTCAGAGGAGATTCTTGAAGTATTTGTGGTTTAAAACGAAGGGAGAGTATCCTGCGATTGGTGTAGATAACAAGGAGTTATGTAAAGACACTGGGATGCTGTCTCTGGAGGAGTGAAGAGTTATCGCCACGGTATTCATTGTCAAGGGACTCTTACGAAACCACATAGACTGTCCCAAACTCCTAGAGCAATTGCCGACAAACATTCCGAAAAGGGGCCTGAGATCTCATGCAGCATTTTATTTGCCATCAACTCGCTCTAATTTTGATCAATCGGCTCCCTTATATAGATTAGCTCAGGCTTGCAATACCTTAATCAGTAGCTCTAGTGAGTCTCTTGACCTGTTTGGTTTAAATCAACCCTTGACAACGAATGCTCTAGCATCCATTCTGCTATCTATGCGTCAGCCGTAATATATTCAAATGTTGATAGTATATACGTAAATAAATAAATATATAACTATTCCTACTCTCCTACTACTTATGTACATTTTGATAGATTTATATAGCAATTGAGACTTTGTTCATCAAATTTAGTATTATACCATGACTATTATTTCATTTATTGTTATTATCATTATTATTATTAATATCGTTTATATCTACTTAAGTAACTTAACACTTATTGTATAACATTGTTTTATAGAAAAGTAAAAAATTTGTTTCTTGTATCACTTAACGCCAAATATGTATATTAAATGACCCTGTCAATGGCTATCGCTGTTGGGTCTATGTACAAGTAATAAATAAATAAATAAATAAATAAGAAAACGGACCAATAGTAATATTATATTTAAGGTATTCAATATGTCTATATTAGGGTGTGCCAAAATGTAATTTTCGTTGAGAACCTTTTAAAATTGGAATTTTGAGTTCCACTTTTAAAAGCAGCTGTGTTTAGGCATTTTCTGAGATATTTCGGGTTGAGAGAATTCATTTAATTATTTATAGGATTTTTAACAGGAGATTTAATTGGGCACTTCCGGCCAAATTTTGAATTTTCACCGGAAATACCCAAACTAAGCTTCTGTTAAAAAATTTTATGAAAATCAAATACTTTGTCTCACACCAAAATATATCAGGAAATGCCCAAACGCAGCCCCTGTTTACAGCGGAACTAAAAATTCCAATTTTAAAAGGTTCTCCACGGGAGTTACATTTTGGCACACCCTAATCTATATATACATATATATATATATATATATATATATATATATATATATATATATATACATAGATAGATAGATATATATATCTAATATATAAAATTCTCGTGTCACAGTTTTCGTTGCCATACTCCTCCGAAACGGCTTGACCGATTTTGATGAAATTTTTTGTGCTTATCCGGTATCTATGAGAATCGGCCAACATCTATTTTTCATCCCCCTAAATGTTAGGGGTAGTCCACCCCTAAATTTTTTTTTTTATTTTTTAGACAAAATTTTTAATTTCTATTTTTTTATGATACAACATACAAAAATACATACAATCCTCAATTTTCACCCTTCTACAATCAACCCTTATTTTTTAATAGCCATTTTAGTAATTTAATCATTTTTCCTCTCCGGTCGAAAACTGATCAATCGTCATTTAATTAGTTATCCCCGCCAGATGTCTACAGGTGTCACTTCTGACCCAGTAAACAGCACGGAGTAGAGATGAGAACGAAGCCGGTCTCCTTTCTTTCTCACTCCCTACACAGTTGTCGGCCATCATTATTGTTTATGCATCAAGTGTAGTAGTAACGTTGACAATTATTATTTTGCTATCTCAGTGTAACTCTCCTATTAACTTTTAATCATTCCTATTTTATCAATAATAATTAAATTATCAATTTTGAGTGTATTTTGCACGATTAGTTAATCAAGTGATTTTATAACCTCAAAAGTGCTCAACACGTGACAAGAGCTTCCAATAACAACGGATTTTGTGTTGTAAGTATACTTTTTTTTATTTATATCGAAAATGTTGTTGATCTTATAAAAATGTAATTTTAATTTAATTTTATTAAAAAAATGTAATTGAACAATTAAGATTTTCATAGTTTCCAAAAAATCAATCATTATGAATCTTTATTTTGAAATGTCAATGGAAATATTGGTTGTATGAAAAAATTATAAGAGACAATGTTTTCATAAAATTTAATTTTTTACTTTTGTTTGAAAAATTTTCCCATAAAACTTATATTTTTGTTATAATTTCATAAATTAAAACTAATCATTTCAAAACTGCGGCAAAAATCCTGGCCCTAATTATACTTTTAACATTTTTCATCATTAAATAATTTCATTAATTCTATTTATGTATGTTTTGTACAGTGAGTAATGCCAAGAAAACGCAAAGGGGCTGATTTGAGCCGCAGTACAAGTAAAGCTCGAAACTTGCGAAATAGCAGATCCGAAAGAACAGAAGAACAAATCCAGCAACAAAATACTGATGCACGTGTCAGAATGGCGCAATTGCATCAAGAAGAGCCAGAAGATACATGAGCTGAACGCAATGAAGTCAGAAGATTAGAACAACGACAATCACGCCGTTTCACAGTCAATAGACGAAGAACAAATGACCAACAACGACAACAGGTACATCGAGCATTTATATCTGATTCATTCCTGCGTCTAGCATTCCAGTATGAGCCCGATATTAAATATTATGCTCATTCAAAAGTGGTAATTGGTGCTATGGACAAGGAATGTCCGCATTGTCATGCTCTGAAATTAAAAAATGAGCCAGCTGGGATGTGTTGCGCGTCAGGAAAAGTGCAACTACCTGAAATTGAAACACCACCTGAACCATTGAACGGCTTACTTATCGGCACGGATCCAGATTCTAACGTGTTCCTGAAGTCAATTCGAAGATTCAATTAGTTCAATTAGAAGATTCAAATAGTTCGAAATACTAATGCAAATGGTCAACAATTCAATTCTACATTCAAAATCAGAGGCCAAGTTTATCATAAAATGGGCTCACTGCTGCCAATGCTAAACGAACCACATAAATTCTTACAAATCTACTTTATGGGCAGCGAGGATTCCGGAAGCGCACTTGCCAATCGCGTGAATGCACGTTGTGATTATAATAACCTTGATTCACTTTATGCCAGGCGCATCGTCAGCGAGCTAGATGCTCTCTTGAACGAGCACAACGAGTTGTTGAAAATATTCAAATCACATATGCACCAATTACAAAGCGATAATCACGCTATCGTCATTAATCCTGATAAAACACCAGCTGGAGAGCATATTCGTAGATTCAATGCACCCGTTGTTGATGATGTTGCTGGAATCATGGTTGGCGATTATACAGCTGCACGAGAAATTGTGATTCGTAGAAGAAATAATAATCTTCAGTTCATTGCTGACACACATCGTTCATATGACGCTCTCCAATATCTGCTAACATTCTGGAAGGGACAAGACGGATATTGCATAAACATAAAACAACGAGATCCTGTATCAGGTACTTCATTGATTATTAATTTGATTATTAATCATTTAACAAAACAATTAAATTATTGAACGTAATAAATTTAAATTAATTTTTATGAACAAATATTACAGGAGCTGAAACAAACAAGAACGTTAGCTCAAAGGATTATTATGCATACCGATTAATGATTAGACGTGGCCTGGACAACGTCATTTTACGATGTCGTGAGCTTTGTCGACAATTCATGGTCGACATGTACGCGAAGATTGAGAGCGAAAGACTACAATACTTACGATATAATCAACAAAAGCTGCGCGCGGAAGAGTACATTCATTTGCGAGACGCTATCAACAACAACGCCGACGTCGCCGAAATTGGTAACCATGTCATTTTACCATCATCGTACGTAGGCAGTCCACGTCATATGCAAGAATATATACAGGATGCTCTGACTTTCGTGCGCGAATATGGACGACCATGTTTATTTATCACGTTCACATGCAATCCAAAATGGCCAGAGATTACATCTTTGCTACTGCCTGGCCAAAATGCAATACATCGCCATGACATTACAGCACGTGTGTTCAGACAAAAGTTGAAGTCTTTAATAAGTTTTATTACTAAATCACATGTATTTGGTCCCACACGTTGCTGGATGTATTCGGTTGAGTGGCAAAAGCGAGGATTACCTCATGCACACATTTTGGTTTGGTTCATCGACAAAATCCGTCCTGAAGAAATCGATAGTATCATTTCTGCGGAAATTCCAGATCCATCTACTGACCAACTGCTGTTTGATATTGTTACAACAAACATGATTCATGGTCCATGTGGTACTCTTAATAGTTCATCGCCTTGAATGGCTGATGGAAAATGTACTAAAAATTTCCCTAAAGATTTTACCAATGATACGGTCACAAATGTCGACGGATACCCAATATATCGTCGAAGAAATCCTGAAAATGGCGGACAATCATTTATTAAAAATATTATCAACACAGACATTGATATTGACAATCGTTGGGTGGTGCCATATTCGCCTCTGCTGAGCAAGACATATAATGCTCATATTAATGTTGAGTTCTGCAGTTCTGTGAAGAGCATCAAATACATTTGCAAGTATGTCCATAAAGGCAGTGATATGGCTGTGTTTAGAGTGGAAAATACTAATGTGAATGCTCCTCCAGTGAATAAAAACGATGAAATAACGCTCTACCAAATTGGTCGGTACATCAGCTCCAATGAAGCTGCTTGGCGTATCTTTGGTTTTCCAATTTATGAACGGGATCCAGCAGTTGTTCAGTTAGCCATCCATCTTGAAAACGGTCAGCGTGTATTTTTCACGAACGAGACAGCGATTGATCGTGCAATAAATCCACCTAAAACTACACTCACTGCATTTTTTGAATTGTGTAATCGTGCGGATAATTTTGGTGCCTTTGCATGAACATTACTCTATTCACAAGTACCACGCTATTTCACATGGACTCAAACAAAAACATGAATGCCCCGCAAGCAAGGCTCACCAATTGCTGCATGTCTCAATTTATTTAAATCAAACGCCTTGGGGCAATTATTTACAGTCAATCCAAGACACACGGAGTGCTTTTATCTTCGACTGTTGTTGGTTAATGTTACTGGCCCATTATCATTTCAAGATATACGTAAAGTGAATGGGCAACAATATCCAACGTATAAAGATGCATGCCTTGCACTCGGCTTGCTGAAAGACGACAACCAGTGGGAATGCATGCTTGCTGAAGCTGCATTGAACTGTACAGCAATACAAATTCGTCTACTATTCGCTATAGTGTTGACTACATGTTTCCCAGCCCGAGCACAGATATTATGGGAAAATCACAAAGATTCAATGACTGATGATATGTTGCATCAACATCGTATACGGTGCCACGATCTAACCATAACATTCAGCGACGAAATGTACAATGAAGCATTGATTGCTATTGAGGATCTTTGCATTGTCATTGCCAACTTACCACTTAGTAATTTCGGTATGAATTCGCCAAATCGAACTGCATCTGATTCAATGAATACTGAAATGAATCGTGAACTGCAGTACAGTACTGTAGAAATGGCAGCTATTGTTACTCGCAATGTCCCACTAATGAATGAGGAACAAAGAACCATTTATGATCGCATTATGCTCGCAGTTTCAGCTGGACAAGGTGGGTTCTTCTTTTTGGATGCACCGGGTGGAACTGGCAAAACATTCGTTATTTCGCTAATTCTTGCTGAAATACGATCAAATAATGGCATCGCATTGGCCGTTGCATCATCGGGCATTGCAGCAACTTTATTGGATGGAGGTAGAACAGCTCATTCAGTATTTAAGCTGCCACTAAATATTCAGAATAACCCTGACGCAGTATGCAACATTAAGAAACATTCGTCCATGGCCACTGTGCTGAAACGGTGTAAAATTATTATTTGGGATGAATGTACTATGGCACACAAACATTCACTTGAGGCGTTGAACAGGACATTGAAAGATATTAAAAACAGTGACAAACTATTTGGCGGAACTCTGTTGGTCCTTTCAGGTGATTTCAGACAAACGCTTCCAGTCATTCCACGTTCAACATACGCTGATGAGATCAACGCTTGCTTAAAATCATCTCCATTGTGGCGTAATGTTGAAAAATTACAGCTAAAAATAAATATGCGCGTTCAAATGCTTCAAGATCCATCCGCTGAAACATTTTCAAAACAACTCTTAGATATCGGTGATGGAAAAGTTGCTATAGATGAAACTGGATACGTAAAATTACCGACCGATTTCTGCACAATCGCTGATTCGCAAGATACTCTCATTGAACAAATATTTCCCGATGTACACACACAGTACATAAATCATGAGTGGCTTGCAGAAAGAGCGATTTTAGCGGCAAAAAATGTAGACGTTGACAATTTAAATCTGAAGATACAAATGTTGTTGCCAGGGAAATTGGTATCATATAAATCTATTGATACAGTTTGCGACGACAGCGAAGCAGTAAATTTTCCCACAGAGTTTTTGAACTCACTGGATTTGCCAGGCATGCCACCGCATAATTTACAATTAAAGGTTGGATCTCCAATTATCTTGCTTCGTAATTTGAACCCGCCCCGGCTGTGCAACGGTACGCGATTAGTCATTCAAAAATTAATGAAAAACGTGATCGAAGCCAGGATTTTAAATGGCAAGTTCAGAGGTGAAAATATACTCATACCACGCCTTCCTATTATACCTACAGATGTGCCAATTCAATTCAAACGTATTCAGTTTCCGATTAGATTGGCATTTGCAATGACTATCAACAAATCCCAAGGTCAAACGATGTCTGTTTGTGGATTAGATTTGAGAACACCATGTTTTTTACACGGACAATTATACGTGGCATGCTCTCGAGTGGGTAAACCATCCAGTTTGTTTGTGTTAGCTAAAGATGGACTAACAAAAAATATTGTTCATGCTATAGCATTAAGAGATTGATATTGTTTAATAGTGTTACTGTCGTAATTGTTTAATTAATGATATATAATTTTAAGGAATAAATTATAATAACTTAAAAATAATGTTTGCCTTTTGTTATTTTTATATTCCCTCATCGTTCACAGCGCTCCATGCTTATTTCACGCATATACCACATTCTTACATACATACAATATACACATTCTAACATACATACATACTTACAATAAGTAAGCTATTTTTTGTCTACACTAGAAATTACTAGGAAATTATTTATATGGCAAAACAACGTTTGCCGGGTCAGCTAGTATATATATATATATATTTGACTCGAAGATCAGTGTTTATTGATAAAGATAGATAGTTATTATTATTATTCTAAGCCGAATACTCCCGATCCAAATTCTTGAAGAATGACTAATTTTTGATTATTACTTCTTCACCATAATATTTTATCGGTATGAGATCTCATACCATCAAAGAAAATTTAAGTGAAATTCACAATTAAAATTCGTTTATCGATAATTATTGTTAGAGAAAGATGTAATTTTTACTCAGTGTAACTTTTTCAGTAACTGAAACAATAATTCAGACAGCCCAGACCAGGACTCGAACCTGGATCTTTTAGTTACGCGTCAAATGCTCTACCAGTTAAGCTATCTGAAACACTGTCCGTAACTACCTTCCAGTTACCTATTAAGTTCCACTGAATAAGTCTCTTTTGGCCAAGGCTTTTAATATTTAAGGTATTTAATATATCTATATGTCATGTTATAAAGTAATATTATAAAAAAAAAAATAGAAAAACGGTTGACCCTAAAGGCCATCCCTGCAACTTCCCGCTAATTTTATATTTTAGCGCTCAAAATTGCACTTACTACGTTTTTGAGCTCTTCGAGCTCAAAAAAATAATTTTCGTGTCATTTTAAGCTCTCTGAGCTCAAAAATCTGGCAACAGTTTAATAAAACACTAATTGTAAATTTAGAAACCGCAATAACTTTTGAATAAATTAACCGATTTCCACGTAGTTGGTGGCATTGGACGCAGTTTTTCAGGCCTCATAAAAAATATTTAAATTTCAATCGATCTAAGTAGGAATTTCGATATAATTCGAAAAAATATTTTTTTTGGTTTTTTTTCAACAACGATAACTCACGAACGAATCAACCGATTTTGACCAGGCTAGCGGTAATCGACGTGATTTTTTGATGCTAGAAGCTGATTAGTTTTTGGAGTTGAACAGTAAAGCCGTTTGAAAGTAATTCCAAAAAAACCACATTTTTGAAAAAACTTTTTTTTTGTAGTTTTTTTGAGATTCCTCAAAATCTACCGGTTCAAATCGGTCGAAATTGTATTTAAAATCTAAGTTTGGTCAAGCCCTTTCGAATGGCACCAACCGCGATGAAATCGGTCGAGCCGTTCAAAAGTTATGAGAGGTTTACATACGGCCACACACACACACACACACACGCACACACATACACACACACATACATACAGACATACGGACATCACCGCGGAAACATTCGGGGAGGCTTCCTAGAACCTCAAAACGTCAACATCCGTTGAAAACTCAATTTTCGAAAAACGGGGTAAAACCAATAACTTCCCGATTTTTGAAAATTTTCAATTTTCTTAGCGGGAAGTTAAAAATAGGAAAACGGTTGACCCTGAAGGCCATCCCTGCAACTTCCCGCTAATTCCATACCTAGGTGCTTAAAATTGCACTAATTATGTTTTTGAGCTCTCCGAGCTTAGAGAGATATCTTTTCTATGCTTTTGAGCTCTTCGAGCTCAAAAGTCTGATAGAAGTTTCATGGAACAATATTTTTTGAATTTTTAAACCGCAATAACTCTTGAATGAATTGACCGATTTTCACGCGGTTGACGGCATTCGACGCAGCTTTTTCAGCCTCATGAAGAATTTTCAAGTTTGAATTGATAAAACTAGGAAATTTTGAGTAATTCTGAAAAAACACTTTTTTCGGTTTTCTTTCGTTCACGATATCTCTTGAACGAATGGACCGATTTAGACCGGCTTGGCTGCGATCGACGTAATTTTTTTATGTTAATAGCTGATTAGTTTTTAAAACTGATCGGTAAAGCCGTTCGAAAGTTATTCCAAAAAAACCACTTTTAAAAAAATTTTTGTGATGTGAAACATCTATAGCCGCACGTAAAACCGAATTCTGGCGTGGTGACGCATGCCGTGGCGACGCGTCGCCACGCTATATGATGGTATATATATATACAGTCTATATGCAGTAGTGTGTACGGTGTGGCGACGCGTCGCCATGCGCAATCGACTGTGGGATTCTCTCCCACTTGATCCGGCGTTAAGCCATCTTTCTCGCTACACTGAGCTCGGATACCTATAGTGTATACTCCGTATTGTATACAGTGCTGTTTACTACAGTACATATAACCTGTGTTTTACTTGAAAACAAATTATTTTTCTGATAATAAAATGTCTGACCGTGATAATTTAGAGAGTGAAAGTGATCAGCCTCCTGCAAAGGAAGCAAAATTACACTATGACACACTATAAAGTCATCAGTAAGTTAATTATATTTTTATAATTAAAGTATGCATTTATCTGTGCATTAAGCACGCGTATATTTGGTGTGTTTTGAGCGCCAGTAAATGTAAAGTCTACTCTCTTCGTAGATTAAAATTCACATAAATTTCATTGCAAATAATGTTTTTAAATTAATTATTAATTTTAATTTCATTCTTATTGAAATTAATGCATTAAAACAATTGCTTAGAGAATAAATTTATTAAGACTGACAGAATTGTATTTCAAAATCAGCTGATGGCGTGCAGCGCACGAATGTTTTTCTTATTTGTTATTAATATGAACATTAAAAAATTAATTAATTTTTCTAATTATAGTGAAATTTATAGTGAAACATTCATTATTGATATTTATAATTTACGATCTTTAGTAATATATTGAAATAACTAGCTAAGATTCTTGAGTTTACTAATATATTGAAGCCAATTTAAATTTTTCTGTATATTTTAATAACATATTTTTTATAAATATTTCAGAACCCAACAATCATCACAGGGGTCACAAAATATTATTATTGAAACTGGACATCACCAAGATCAATTAAACACCAGACATACTATTGATGTTATATAAGATTTTATTAATCTAATAGTACCAGAATATACTAATTTTTATTTAAGCTCTCAAGGAGGTACATATGACGAGGTGGTCTATGAGTATAGTAAAAGTCATTCTATTTCATTACTTTACGTAGCTTTAACACGAGTAACAAGTCTTGAAGGGTTGTTTATATGTAACAGTCAGGATAATTTAAGATTTTATCATGGAAGAATAGTAGATCCATCAGTTTCAAGTTTACAGCAAGAATTTAAAAGATTATCTCTAAACAAACTTACTACATTGCCAGTACTGATCACTGAATTTATAAACTCCAGAAATAAATTAACCATTTATACTTTAAACTGCCAAAGTCTTAGAAAACATACTACTGATTTATAAGATTCTATTTGTCAAAGAAGTAACTTTTTATTACTAACTGAAACATGGCTTCCTGCAGATGAATCAGTTGACTTACCTAATTTTCATTATATAGCTAAATTTAAGAGACAAAATGTTAGAGCCGCTGGAGTTGCCATTTATAAAAACAACAATACTTCACATATTACTACATTCAACATGGATTTAGTAATTCAAAATGCTACAGAAGATCATGTCTCCCAAACATCTATTGGCGATATATGTGCTTCACACGTTAAACTAGAAGATGGAAGTGAATTGATGATGATTTTTGTGTACATTTCTCCTAATAAAAAAATTAGGAAAAAGGTTGACCCTGAAGGCCATCCCTGCAACTTCCCGCTAATTCCATACTTAGGCGCTTAAAATTGCACCAATGACGTTTTTGAGCTTTTCGAGCTCAAAAATACAATTTATGGATTATTTTGAGCTCTCCCAGCTCAAAGAGATTGCTTTCTTATGCTTTAAACCTCTTCGAGCTCAAAAGTCTGATAGAGATTTGATGACACTATTTTTTGAATTTTTAAACCGCAATAACTTTTGAATGAATAAACTGATTTTTACGCGGTTAGAAGCATTCGACGCAGTTTTTTAAGCCTCACAAAGAATCTTGAATTTTGAATTGATCGCGCTAGGAATTTTGGAGTTATTCCGAAAAAACACTTTTTTCGGTTTTCTTTCGTTCACGATATCTCTTGAACGAATCAACCGATTTTGACCGGACTGGTGGCGATCGACGTGGTTTCTTGAGGTTAAGTGCTGATTAGTTTTTGGAATTGAACCTTTAAGCCGTTTAAAAGTTATTCCAAAAAAACCACATTTGAAAAAAATTTTTTTTTCAGTTTTTTAAGATTTCTCAAAATCTATTGATCTGAATCGGTCCAAATAGTTTTCAAAATCTAAGTTTAGTCAAGCCCTTTCGAATGGCACCAACCGCGATGAAATCGGTCAAGCCGTTCAAAAGTTATAAGCGGTTCTCATACACACACACACACACACACACACACACACACACACACACACACACACACACACACATACATACACACACACACACACACACATACAGACACCGTGACAACCTCGCGGGGATAGTCAGGAAAGCTTCCTGTGACCTTCAAACGTCGAGATCTGATGAAAACTCGATTTTTGCAAAACGGGGTGAAAACAATAACTTCCCGATTTTTGAAAATCTTCGATTTTCTTAGCGGGAAGTTAAAAATAAATGACATCATTTCATTTTTACACGAGAGATTATTTTCGTACAGTCACAGAGGTTCAATAACTTTCAAAACCAATAAAGACAAACTACCATTGATTTTAGCTGGAGATTTCAATGTAAATTTTGCAAAAGATGAATCAACGCCATTAATTACGTTTCTCCAAGAAGAATTTCAATTGCAAATTAATAATAATCCAAGAGAACCTACCACCAGATATGGAACAACAATAGATGCTGTATTTATTAGATATCTTGATAATGTTATGTCCGATACTTTTGTAACATACTTCAGTTACCATCGACCAATTGTCACAGTAATACCGTCCTCAGAGGCAACATCGAATATAACTATTACCGAAGTCACTGATTAAACGAATTAAGTAGTCACGATTTGAAATAAATTCGTAAATTTTTGTATTTAATGAAAATAAATGTTTATTCAATAGTCATCGTTATCTGGAAAAAAAATCGTAATATTTTATTTTATCATTATGACATATTTAGTTCCTATCACAATCTGTTCTTTTCTGCATATTACTTTTACAAAATAATGTCGATGTTTCACATCTGCCAGGCGTCCCGTGACGGCTCACATTTTTTTTTACAGTTTTTTTTAGATTTTTCGAAATCTATCGATCCGAATCGGTCCATAGTGTATTCAAAATCTAAGTTTAGACAAGCTCTTTTGAATAACGCTAACCGCGATGAAATCGGTTAAACCGTTCAAAAGTTATAGGAGTTTTACATATTTACACACACACACACACACACACACACACACACACACACACACACACACACACACACACACACACACACACACACACACGGAGAGAAATGGATGGCGTTTAACACAATGTTAGTATGGTCTCCAGACCGATACTAAAATAGTATGTGTAATATTGCAATTCAGTATTGTACCGAGTCCCATAAGTACACTGTTAAAAATTTTTGTAAAATTACAATCATATTACAAAACAAATGATATGTAAAATTACAAATCAGTGTATAGCAATGCGAAATAAAATACAATTCATGTAATTTTCCAATATCTGTCAGGAAGTCTACCAAGATGTATTGTAATTTTACAATCTTCTTGTATAAACCTAACAAGCATTGTAATATTGCAGAACCGTTCGTCAATTTTTAAGAAAAAGCTTTTGAATTTTGCAAACATTATTTGTGATCTGATTCGGCATAATTGTATGTAAAATCACAAAAAAATATTGTAATTTATAATATATATATTACAATAATCTCATAAAAAATTTAAAAAGCTTTTTTTTATTTTTACAATTTTCATTATACAATGACACAGTGCAATGTAATGTTACCAGAAAATTTTATTTATATTACATGAATTGTAATTCTACTTCACGGTTTCCCAATTTGAAAAATAATACTTTTCAGTTTTACAAAAATGAGACTGACGTATAAAAAAACAACAATGTCCTTCATATTTATTTTGACTAATTTTTAGTCTATGGTTATTTATTTGTAATAATAAATTCGAGGCATTATTTATCTTTTATAAATTCTAATATTACGCTCAAACATTCATTTCAAAATCAATATATTTGAATGAGTATATGTTGGACTTTAATTTTTTTAATATTCAATGAATTATAAATAATATAAAAGTTAGTTATTTTCCATCAATAAACAGCATCAAATAACCCAAATCATGTAAATAATTAATAATAAGCCGTAATGCTCAATCAACACATTGGATTAGCTTATAAGAATAATAAGATGTTGATCCACCTATCGGTCGTACGGCGTAGGGCGTTAGGTATCGGTCTGGCAAGCACGCGGCTCGCGTTCGATTCTTAGTTAGGGTAAATATTATTTTCACTTTATATCATCAGAGTTGTAAAAATTAGGTCTACGTGTGATGCAAAATCTAGTCAGCACTTCATAAAAATAAAATGACAACAAATATTAAATCAAATCTTTCTTTTTTATTATTTCAATTAAAGTAAAATTCAAGGAAAGTATTGTAATTTTACAAACTTAGATAATCTAAAAATATTTATAAAATTACAAAACCGTTTTGTAAAATTAGTAACCTCACAGAGCTATATATCCCAGTCAGCATCCAAATCATAAAGATTTCAGTATGAAGTCTTTTCAAAGTTCCCTTACAGAAGTCCTAGCATGACGTCTTAAGTAGCTCATTTTTATGAGCTCAGAGTTCAGAGTTCTTAATGAACTCATAAATGGGAAGTCAATTTTTTTGACGCCTAAATGAATATTTCTTGTTGACCGCTGTTTTAACGATTTCTTATGAGTGAATAAAGAATTCTTTTTCCTTACTTCCAACCGAAATCAGATTATTAACTCTTTCAGAAGTCAAAATACTGAAATCGAATTAAGTACTTGAAATGTATTCAATTTTAATGCGCAGTTTGACACATGCGCAAAGTTTCTTATTTTATCTATATTTGTTTTGATCGTGCATTCTAACCTAGTCTCAATAAGCATATGCCGTTCATCAGATAATTGAATTTCTGTGAATTACTGTTCTTTATTTTAACTTAATCGTTCTAAGTTTGATTAATTTTAATCAATTTACATTTGTTTAATTGTCATTATTGTTTTTTATTCACGCCTAAATGTAATGGCAAGTAATCTTGCAGTAATTTGGAATTTTAATTTCTTAATATGTTTTTAATTTTCATCTGTCTTTAATTTATTTTTGTTTATTTATATTAGAAATCAATGATGTCAAGAAAACCTTTTAAAGTACTATCAAAAAGTCAAAAAAATAGGCTTCTTAAGCAAGTAGCTCATGAGAAATTAGTTTTACTGCAACAAGTTTCATCATCTTCAATTGAATCAATAGAAAATACCAAATCTTTTGGTATTAGTGATACTAAAAATATTTCTGATCATGCAGTAATTACTAATAACAACATAGCTAGTAATGCTGTCATTGTTGAAGACCTTACTCGTGATTGTACTGTCACTAATGATGTTATTGATTCTGTATCGTTAAAAAGTCAAGAGCTTGGTACTGATTATCACGATAACATTGGTGACGAAAATATTCATGATACTGACTCTAGGCTTATGAATAATATTCCACTAGCAGAAAACTTAAATGTTTCATTAAATAAAATACCTGACATAAACGATCCGAACATCAATTTACAACGAAAATTAGCACAGTGGCAATGTCAGTATAATGTTAGCCAAGCTGCATGTGGAGCACTATTAAAAATTCTTATTAGCGTCGATTCAGTCGAAGATTTGACAAATCTTCCCATTGATCCTCGTACTTTATTGAAGACTCCAAAAAATACTACCATCCGTCCTGTGAAACCTGGTGAATATTTCCATTATGGCTTACATCGAGGATTAATTGAGCAATTAAGTGTGATTGATATCAGTGATCTAAGTACAAATATCTTAATTAATGTTCATGTTGATGGATTGCCTATATCCAAAAGTTCTAAAAGCCAACTATATCCAATATTGGCTGAAATTTTTCCTAAAGTGGCTTCACCTTTCGTTATTGATATTTATCATGGACATGACAAGCCGGCTAAATGTGATGAGTATCTCGAAGATTTTATTAATGAATATAAAAGTCTGCATAAAGACGGTTTCGAGTTCAACAATAAGAAAGTTTACGTGACAATTAGGGCTGTAATCGCCGATTCACCTGCTCGAGCATTTGTAAAACAGACCAAAGGCCATACTGGTTATTATGGTTGCAGCAAATGCATCCAGGAAGGTAGCTATAGTGATCATCGAATGAGATTTCTACAAACAGATTCCCCTTTACGAACTGATGATAATTTTCGAAAAAAGTTAAACGAAGACCATCACATAGGAACCTCAAAATTTGAAGAAACAGAAGTTGATATGGTATCACAATTTCCCGTCGAATATATGCATCTTGTATGTCTTGGAGTTGAGAAGAAAATAATAAACTTGTGGATGAAAGGGTGGCGAGTAGATGAAAAAACACTTTTCAAATTTAGTCACAAGACGATTAAGAGCATATCAGCTTCGTTAACATCAATAAAGGCTTGGATACCTTCTGAATTCGTAAGAAAAACTCGAGATTTAGGTGAAGTTGATCGATGGAAAGCAACAGAGTTTAGATTGTTTCTATTATATGTTGGTCCAATAGTCTTTAAAGGTTATCTCCCGCAAAAATACTTGTATCATTTTAATTGTCTACACGTTGCGATAAGAATTTTATGTGATGAAAATGATTGTATTAAAAACAATGCCTGTGCTAAAAGTTTATTACACTACTTCGTCACTGAATCGATAAAATTGTATGGAAAAAATTTTGTGATTTATAACATACATAATTTAGTTCATTTAGCTGATGATGTATTAAAATTTGGTCCTCTGGATACATTTAGTGTTTTCTCATTTGAAAGCTACTTATATTTTCTCCAAAAAATTTTAAAAAAGGGTGAAAAACGACTTCAGCAACTCCATAAACGTCTTGAAGAACGCGCAACCTGTGGTTATCAGCAGGAAGTTATTAAAAACGTACTCCAAAACCCAAAAGTATCAAATTTTAATCGTAAAATGACCAAATTCAGTAAATTCCCTTCATATGATAAAATTAATTATGGAAAATTTATTTTATCTGCTTCCCAAAATTGTAATAGATTTTGCTATTTAAAAAATAATGATATTTTTTGTCTGTGTAATATTTTTAGAAGAAACGATAAAATTTTTTTGAAAGGCAAAACGTTAATTAACTTTAAAAATTTAGAAAATTACCCGATTGACTCAAAACTACTATTTATTGTTACTGGACATACATGGTCCACTTTTAAATTTATTAGAGCAAATAAAATATCAAAAAAAGCTGTTTGCATACCTGACAATAAATCATTCACTTTCTTCCCGTTGATCCATTCTTCAAATTAAATATGTGAATTATCAATTTAAAGAAATATGTATTCAATTTATAATATTAAATATATGTAACATATAAAAATAAATTTTAATGTATTATGAAAAGCATCATTCATTATTGGATTATTCAACTCCGTTACTCGTTGTAATTGAAAATCCGCGCGCTACTGTTTACGCGCCATCTTACGTTGAAATTGTTAAACCAGTCAGAGTAAGAGGAAGGCGAACACATGGGTTCAGTGTTGGCAGACGTACGATAATTATTGTACACGTATCACAATTTCATGTTTTTTTCAATCTTCAATCCTATGCGTACAATCCTCAGAAAAATACAATAATTTGGCACGACAGCAATTTTATAAATAAAATAATTTCTATAACATCTTTTCAAGTATAATTTATAATCCCGCCTCGAGTCTTGGATAAATGTTTCCTATTATGTTTAAAAGATAGCGTGACGATAGTGTCAGCCAATGATGAATGTATTTTTAGATATGTATTAATGTGATTGGTTAATTTTAATTTGTCAGTGTGTGCATAGTATTTTAGGTACCCCAGTCTAAGACTTTAATAAATTTATACTTTAACGGTTTCTCTTAACCTCACGCTAAATTCTAAATCTACGACTGATAGGAAGAGCTTCTGGAAATAAATTGTTTATTTAAAGTGTATTGATTCTACTTTAAAACATTTGGGAAGTCTTTATGACTATATATTGACAAAATAAGTGATAAAAGTTCTGATTCCGATGAATCAAATTTAAATACACCTCCTAAGAAAAAAATACGCAAAAACTTTCTAAGCACTCATCGAGTTCAAAAATTTCGATTTGCTTGGCAAACTAAAAAAAACTATGGAAAATGGTTGATGCCTCACCCTGATGACCAAACGAAAGCCATTTGCACTATTTGTAATAAGAAATCTATGAAAGCTGACATCGGAGTAATTGATAAGCATGCAGAATCACTGAGTCACCCCAAAAAAATGGAATCAGTCCCATCCGAAAGTCAACAATCATTAAAAAAATGTATCGATAGTAGCAAAGAAAAATCATCAATGAGCTCTTTAACTAAGAGAGCTGAAATAAAAATGTGTGCTTTCATGGTTGCGAGCATAATTTATCATTCAACATTATGGATCACTTAATAGATTTACTGAAAGACTGTTATTGAAACTCGAAAACACTTCAAGAAGTACAATTGAAACCGACTAAAGCTAAAGCAGTTGTTAAAAATGTCATTGCAGAATCACAAACTGTGACTTTGTGTGAAAAATTAAAAAATACGTTTTTCAGCATATTAATTGATGAGTCAACTGATGTTTCAGCGATTCAAACATTATGAATTGTAGTCAGGTGGTTTTTATTTTTGCTTTTCGTCAGTATGATTTTCATTTTTATTAAATTTCATTTCTTTTTATACAGGTTTTACGATAATGTTAAAGGAAAAATAGTGAGTAGATTTTGGAAACTGCAACAGATTTTTGAAAGAGAAATTAATGACTCTGGAATGGATGTTTCTACTGCTGCTTCTTCTAGTCAAGAAATCATTGCCCAAGCAGCTACAGCTGAGCACTTATTTAAATGTATTGAGAACTCATTCGATAAATATAACATAAATTTTAAAAATGTAATAGGATTTGCATCTGATGGATGTAATAAAATGATGGGAATTAACAATTCAGTAGCTAGCTGGTTTCGGGAAAAGTGTCCTGGTATATCAGTATTAAAATGCATTTGCCATTCAATGCATTTGTGTGCAAGTGAAGCCTGCAAAGAGCTTCCTCGTACATGTGAAGATTTAGCGCGTGATGTTTATAATTATTTTAAATCTAGTTCTAAGAGACAGCCTCATTTTCAAAAGTTTCAAGTATTTTTGGATCTAGACATCCATAAAATATTACACCCGTCGCAGACTCGATGGTTGTCATTGACTGCAGTAGTATCACGATTATTAGAACAATGGAATGCATTACAAATATATTTTAAACAAGAAAAGTCGAAAGTAAAATTGCGGTCTGTAGATATAACATACTGTATGCTCTTTCGGATCCGTTAGTAACATTGTATTTTTTATTCCTAGACTGGATTTTACCAAAATTTACAGATTTAAACAAATTGTTTCAATCCGATAAACCAATAATTGCTAGTATGTGTGATGAAGTCAAACTTATCTACCTTGATTTATTAAAAACATACATGGTACGAGACTACGTTAATAAGACTTCGATACAAAAAATTGACCCATCGAATCAAGAACAGTTTTTACGGCTTGAAAACATGTATCGAGGATCAAACGTCGCTATATATTTACAACAACCGGAAATGAGAAATAATACTCAACTAAAAAATGATTCTTACACGGGTTGTAAAAATTTTATTTTGACTGGCTGTCTTGAAATTAAAAAAAGATTTGATTTTGACGATATTACATTACAAAGAATGTCTGCATTAAAGCCACTAAATGCAATGAATGAAACCTATAGAGATATTGTACCGAGCTTGCTTCCTTGAATGCAATCGTTACCACGATTAGTTGATGAAAATCAATATCAAATTATTGATAATGAATGAAGAAAGCTACCTGCTTATGAATTACCTTCCCATATGAGTAAGGAGGACGATATTGACGTTTTTTGGCACAATTTATTTGACCGAGGTGAAGAAGACCAGGTATTTTATAGCTTCAAAAATTTGTCCAAATTTTCGTTGAATGTACTTTCTCTACCTCATTCCAATACAGAATGTGAAGGAGTATTTAGTGCAGTAAATTTAATAAAAATGAAGACAAGAAATAAATTAGTAACATCAACTGTTAATAGCTTGCTTCTAGCTAGACAACGAGTGAACAAAGATTGTGTATCTTATGAGCTAACTCGTGAAGAATGCAGTAGGATGACGAGTATTGTACTTTATCCTAAAAGTAACAAGAAAACTACTTCCACATCTGCAAATTTTGAAAGAATGGTTCTGTCCTTGATTGATGAATCAGAATCTGACAATTCAGACTCTGAAAATATTGATAATGTAAGATTGCCAGATTATAAAAAGTGAAATATTTTGTGATTGTTTTGATTAATGAGCAATATCGTAATTTAAAAAAAAATTAAAAAGATATTGAATGTTTTAAATAATAAAGATATAAATTATTACATGTTAAAAATCGAACTTAATTTTATTAAATATTTAAAATTGAATAAATATTATTGAATCTTTAAAATTAAAAAGGAAGTTGGTGACATTATTTTTTTGCAAAATGATCTTATTTCCTTACCATGATCTTATTGAAATACTTGAGTTAAATTTCCCGCCATATTAATAATTAAGTGAGTTCTCAAGTGTAGATACTCGTCTAAAAAATTGCATTTCTACAAAATTATGTTAAATAATTACATAATTATCATATGAATAGTAATACTTTAACTATATTTTAAAAAACTCAAGCAATCAAGCGACAATTAAACATAATTTTGAAATGTGCAATAATTTTATTCAAAGTACAATAATTTTACGGCCCTGACACAATAATAATTTTTCACGGCTCTGCCAACACTGCATGGGTTTTACTTACAAGTTTGGTGAAGTCCGGTGTAGATATACTAAGACGCGTCTTTTTTCTGTGCTATTAAAGTATCGTGAGTAGTATTTTGTATAAAAAAAAAAAAGATGGTAATTAAACACTAAGACACATCAAAAAATAATAATTTAGAAAATTTATAAAGATCTAATTGAATAATGGATAAATATATTGTATAGTGCAAACTATAACCTCATATATATTTTTGCTAATTTGAACATCTCATTCTTTCAGGATTATTTTGTTGCGTTTTCTGGCAGTTGGTGTGCAACTGTCCCAGAATCATGGATTTTGAGGTTTTTTTTTTTTTTTTTTTATTTAAAGCTAAGTTTTTGGTTTGTTTTGTACTCCATTCTTTGGTTATTTGAGTTACATTATGAAATAATATAGATCACTAACAAACTCTTGTTGATTACCATTGTGATTAAAATAAAAAAAATAAAATTGAATTCCATTCTAAACAAATTGTTGAAATTCTTGAAGCTTATAAAGCACTTGCAGGAATCGGTTTTGGACATTTTATTAAAAATATAATCTTGAATAATCATTGTTGAACATTTCAAATACATGAGATATTTTTGTATTGTTGTAAATTGACTAATAGCATATATATAAAAATCAATTTAAATATTTATAAAGTTTAAGAAATTGACAAAATTACATTTCAGAGAATTCAAAAAGTTTAAATAAAATGTCGATAATTAATATATTTACCCTGCCAATTAAGATCTAGAAAAAGGAATTCTAAAAGAAATCATGTTTTAGACTTCCCAAGGACGAATTCATTTTAAACTCTTATTAGAGAACTCAAAAAAAACAATTAATTACGAAGTCTTTCCGTGAACTCAGTTAAAAGAGCTCTTTATGTGTTCATTTTTGCGAGTTCAGAAAAAAGAGCTCTTTAAGAGCTCGTTTTGATGAGTTCTTAAAGTCTACAATAAGCGGCGCATTCGACCTCTTCAGAAGGTCTTAAAGATGTCTTTTAGACGTAAACTCTGACGTCCAAATCAGAAATCTGAGCTCATTCGGAATAACTTAATACGTCATTTTGCTATCTGGGATGTTTTGTAATATTACTATACCCGATTGTAATTTTAAATAAATGTTTTGCCTATTAGCTTTCAATACATATCTTGTAAAATTACAATAGAAATTTTTTACAGTGTATGGCGTTATTTACTATGTAGTATAGTAATGGTGCTATTGTATTTTTTACACGTATGCATAGCAGGCTTGTCAAGACAGTATGGTCCTGAGACCCATACTACATTGCTGATGACGCAATGGTACTAGCGGTTCCCGCTATAATTTTTGGCGTGTTAAGCAATTAAACTCTTGTGTTACCACCAAAACTACACTGATAGAAGGATTTGTTTTATTTAATAAGCTTTATTATTAACTGTTAATAAATGATTTTTTAACATCATAGGATTTCATAAATATTTATTAAAAGTTAATAAATTATTTATTAAATGTTAATAAATATTTCTTAACAGTTAACGAATATTTATTAACAGTTAATAAATATTTATTAATGGTTAATAAATATTTGTTAACTGTTAACAAATATTTATTTAAAATAAAAAGCAAAAATAGCAATTTTCTTTTGACACTTTTTATAATTCTATAATTGAAATACATGATAATAATTCAATTCACTAAATAAATTAACGATTTCAATATTTAAAAATATAAAAAATAATTATGAGCTGTGATAGAATTTGGTATTTTATAATAAACTTTAATATAATGCAATATAATTAATGCAAATAATTTATAAAGATGATTTTTGTTTATAAACAATCTTCATATCATATGACATTGCAAGTGAAACAAATTTACTCAAAAAAATATTTATCAACTGTTAATAAATATTTGTTAACTATTAATAAATACTTATTAACTATTAATAAATGTACTTTCCTCCCAAATACATATTTATTGAATGTTAAAAAATATTTATGAAAATTTAATAAATTAAATAATTGTCTTCAAAGAAATTAAATTATTAATAGTTAATAAATCCTTCTATCAGTGTATAAGGTTAAAAACCCAGTTATTGACACTGGCCTAGTTATTGACACTTACAATTTTATTTTAATTAAATAAAATAAATCGACTCTAATAAATTAATAAATATAATTTTTGAATAATAAATTTTAAGATAATTGGTTTTTTGACAACATTTTATTTTTTTAATTAGAATAAATTTTTTTTTAAATAATCTCTTTCATATTTTTAATAAGACAGACATAAATTCTTGTAATTTTTTAATTGATTGTTGTTATTTTTCTTCACTAAAACCAATTCATATCAGAGTAAAAAAAAAAAAAAAAAAAAAACAATCATGTCATGAAATAATTAATATCATTTTTCATTTATATAATATATTTCGGACATAACCTACGTCTATCATTAAATAAACATTGTTGTTACTCCAATGGTGTTGTAGCTAATATCACAATATTGGCTAGGTCTACCTGCCAAAAGAATTGTACATACAGCAAGCCAGTAAGGGCCTGACGGCCATACTAGCATTGCGGCATCCGCGATAACTATCGCCAATGTTACCATTCCCGTAATGGTCGAATCATCTATGTGTACAATTTAATAATGGACAAAAATCTTCGATACCATACTGTATGGCGCCCATACTGGTATAGTGGTATCTACCATCCATTTCTCTCCGTACACATACATACAGACATAGTGACACCCTCGCGGGGATAGTCACGGAAGCTTCCTGTGACCTTCAAACGTCGAGATCTGATGAAAATTCGATTTTTGCAAAACGGGGTAAAACCAATAACTTCCCGATTTTTGAAAATCTTAGATTTTCTTAGCGGGAAGTTAACAATTTGTTTTCAATGTTTAATAAAGCCTTATAATTTTTCATTTTAGTAAATTGTTAATAACAAAACGAAAATGAACAATTTCTTAATTTTTCCAACGGGAATTTATTCTAAGACCTTTGAAAAATAGCTCCACGGAAGGAAAAAATTCTCAGATTAATAGTTTAACAATTATCGCATTTGCATTGTTAATGTTCGTGCTACAAAAAATTGTTAATTATATGACCCAGATTTTACTTTTTGTATTTGAGTATTTTAGTTTATTTTTATTAATTACTTAAAAATTAATAGAAACAATTATTGTTATTAGTGCGGCGATTATTATTTAATTATTGTATTTATTTAGTTAATAATATTATATTATTGTTACCGAAGGTATGATTAAATTAAGAAATTAAGCGTTTGAGAAATTATTATGAAGCCGAGCGAATTAATCGAGCAAAAGAAATTAATTGTAAAAGAAATTAAAAGACTGGGAAAATTATTCTAAGTTCCGAACAAGATTTAGTATGGGAAAGCGATGAATGGATATAAAATGAAAGAAATGACGATTATTATTTTGTAAGAAATAATTTAGGTAAGCGAAGATTTTTATAAGTCCCGAGGACAATTTAGTATGGAAAATCATTGAATGAATATACAATGAAAGAAATTGCGATTAAAATAATAAAGAATTGTGAATTTGACGAAACAAATGGATAGAAAATGAAGGAAATTACGATTAAAATAATAAAGAATTGAGTTTCGAAAATAAAAACTTAGAATCTGGCGAGACGAATGGATAGAAAATGAAGGAAATTACGATTAAAATAATAAATAATTATTTTTAAATGCTCGTTCGATGACGCCGGACAGATGGCGATAAATTTCGATTTCGTTCGCTTTAAGTAAAAATTTTAAATATGATAAAGTCCAAAATTTTGGCACGGAAAAGCAATTTTTTCTCGGGAGAATTACTCGGACGAATACTCTTCACCAAGTAATTCTAGAGGGTGATACTCTACCTGGAGTCTGACCAAGACCCAGGTAAGTATCGTGAACCGACCGGATAAAAGTGCTACTCCTCGTGCCGAAGCCTTCAGCTGAGGTACGGTAGGTGATCATAAGCCGTGTAGGTGGGAGCGAGGAGGATACTCTCCACTTGCTCTCAGGGTAGAGTTTAGGACCCCACAGGGATGACGGCTAGTCGCCCTGAGGGGGGAGGGGGTGTTATTGGGAAACTAGTTAGTATTTTGTAGACCGCGTTTTTGAGTTTGAACCGTGAATACCGTCGTGTATGTTTGGATAGAAAGTTTCTATTGTATTAGTGTATATTGCTTATATTGTTTCTTGATTTTGAACCGCGTTAATGATTTTGAACTGCGAATATGTGTGAAAAGAGTGTTCTAATGTATTGTTTATATTGTTTAATTTGCTTATATTATTTATATCGTTTATTAACATGATCAGGCCAATAAAGAGGTTTCCTTTTTCTTTGATTTATTTAAAATAAAGTGTTTTGTTTATATTTTGTTATTGATAATGTGATCCCCGTTTATGACCCTGGACTCCGGCGAGCAAATTTCGAGCCGGGGACTAATTAGATAATTATATTTTGAAAACGTGGACGTTACAATTAATTAATGGATAACTTATTGAAAAATCACGATAAAAATTTTTTGACCACGGATTATTGTTCATTGATCGGTCCTGTAGGCGCCTGAATTTTTTCAATTTTTAATTTTCATATTTAATAAGTTTAAATAATATTTATTCAATAAAGGTCCGAAGGGGGCGTGGCTTGCGCAAGCCGGAGTACCCGTTTTCGGGCGTATTTTCAACCCTATGGGAAAATTATAAATATTGGTCCTACAAGTCGGGGAGTCAAAATTTTTTTTAGGAAATTTCCTTCTCTTTTTGAATCTTTTTTCAAATTTGAAAAATCTTCATTAGTTTATGAAATATTTGCAAAAAACTAAACCCCCTTTTTTTTAGTTAATTGTTAATAACTTTTGAAATTTTTGCAAGCGGAACTTCATTATTTTTCAAAAATCATCTAGATTCCATTCCGAATCGAATGACATCTTAATCATAATTTTCGGATACTGCTGAAAAAAGTTGACCAAAAAGGCACTTGTTGACTAGACTATTGGTCTAATATCGAATAAACACATAGCAAATCATGTGAAAAGAGCGCAACTCGAATACGACTATTTGTGTTGGTCTATTTACGAGTAAACACACATTCAATTCTTGTAAAACGGGCGCAACACGATTACGAGCATTTGTGTTGATCTATTGACGAGTAAACATACATTCAAATCTTGTTAACCCTTTAATGTTCGGCCTTGAATCCCCACTCTTAATTCGAGTCATATGTCTTTCTTTAAGTGAGAGAGCTATAGTCTTTTTCCTATAGAGGGGGCCAGAAAAGTAGTAGAAAGGGACGCATAGACACACTACCACAACTAAACCCTCTTTCACACAACCGCATAACGGACTATGATTGGCTCTCTCCCCTAACAGCTCCCACTGAGATTCTTTGCGCTTCCAGAACATTAAAGGGTTAAATAGGCGCAACACGATTACGAGCATTTGCGCTAGTCTATTTACAAATTAACACATATTCAAATCATGTTGAAAGGGCGCAACACGATTACGAGCATTTGTGTTTATTTATTTATTTCTTTACATAAAGACCCAACAGCAATAGCCAATAACAGGGTCACTGGAGAGTAAATTTAACGTCCTTATACAAGTCATATTACATAAAAAAGAAAAAGTATAAACAATAATAATTTAATGTACTTGCGTTTTGAGAAAATGAGAAAGAGAAAGTTAAAAAAAAAAAAAACAAAAAAAAGGGAAGAAAACTGAAAAATTATTGTTTTTTTAAACATCTGTTAAGATTTGAAACTAGCCAAAAGAATTTAAATTGGTAAAGATACGTTATTTAGTCAAATAATATATTTCAATATCGAAAGTCTCGGAGGAAAAAATATTAGAATTAAGCCAAGTTTCTTTTAAAACATAAACGTTAAACTCAACAGACATTTATTAGAAAATATTGTTGTAAGTTTTGACTTAAAGCCAAGAACGTTTTGATAATTGACTGAGAAGTGTTTAATGCAAGTGTTTAATAGAGTTAACGTGTTCCGGGAGCCTGTTGAGATTGTTCCAGCCTCAGAAGGTGTTTGACGATGGTCAACTGCCCATTACTCGCAACTATCCGCAGGCTTTTCTCTCCCAGTTCCTTCCGACGACGCAGTTCCGTGAGCATATTTTTATGTTCTTGACGCTGACGAAGGTGCGGTCTTTCGCAACTGATATTTGCGTAAAAACTTGTAGAAGTTGCCCTAAGCGCTTCACTTCGGTGAGTTTCTGCACAATTGTATCTGAGTGACTGAGCTGACTAAAAATGATTTTGAGAGGCCTTGGAAGAGACAGAGCAGGCGAATATTTACCAAGGCGATGAACATTTACTGGAGCGAGATCAATTTGAAGGGTAGCGTTTAAATCCTTGATAAGACTAAGATCAGCTTGGTTTCTTTGATCATGACTAGGGTCCTTGGATTCCTGAAGACCGAATACAACGACGTTGTTTCGCCTGCTAAGTCGATCTTCGACTTCTGTAAGGATCGAAGCCTCTGTTTCGTCTCGGGTAGTTTGAATTTTGCCAACCAAAGAGTCAATAGAGGCAGTATTTTTGGTTATATCAGCACAGGCTGGGTCAAGACGATTCTTTATTGACGCATTGTCCGACTCAATAGCTGCCATCCTGTCGCCAAGTTTCGCAGACAGTTCTTCAAAATCATCACGACGCGCATCAACGCTCGCTTTCACCGGGTCATAGACCTTTAATGAATCTTCGTAAATTTCTTTTCTAAGTGTACCGTTTTCTACGTGGAGCATTTCCCTTATGTCATCCAGTGAAATAGCTTTCTTAGGACCACAACACTTTTGAAATCCACCTGTCTGAAGTACATTTTGGGCTTTTGCACATCCCGGGTGGTACAGAGCCAAACATTTGTTGCAGTTGACAGGTTCAGATGTGACAATATTGCTGCCACAACCCTTACATTTTTTGGGTGTAAGACTAGGGCTACTGCCCTGTAATTCAAGATTTAGTTTAGAAGGCGTTTTACTACACACTGACTGGAAGTGATACTCTTTTTTAAAAGTAAATAATGGTGACACAGTCTGTATAAATGATGTCAACAAAAATAGTACACGTAATGATTATCCAAACAAAAACAGTTTCACTGTAAAAAACCGCGCCAAGTCCACGTTCATAAGACTTCGAAAAAAAATAATCGTTTTTTACAAAAAAATATGAAATCAAAAAAACTCCAAGTACTGTTTATAACTTTATTGAAAATATGAAAAAAAAGTTAGTAGCAAGTTTAAAACTTGATGAAAATCTTTTTTAGCGTACTTGGCGTGCGTCATTGAGTACCCCAAATTTTTAGAACTTAAGACATTAACGTTTCCTATATGTTTGTGCACATGAAATTAAATATCGCCCACAAAAAAATTTGGGGTACTGCTCATACTGACAATAATGTGGTGAAAATAAATAATAAGTAAAAATTAAAATTTAAAGAAAATTTAAAATTTATTCTACCGTCAATTTGGATCGGGAAAGTTGATAAAGAGAAAAAGTTGTTCTTGGCCGGGCAAAGATAAAAAAATCGATTCGGATTTATTGATAATAACACTGTAACACAACAAGAAGATCAAAATCAAGATATAATGGTTGTAGATTCAGCTGGTAAGTTTATATTACAATTTATATTTACATTGATAGAAGAATTTCTTAGTATTTAAAATGATTTCTTAGTATTTAAGAAATCATTTCTTAAACATCATTTCTTTGTATTTAAAAAATATTTCTTAGTATTTAAGAATTATTTCTTAAATACTAAGAAATCTAAATACTAAGAAATATTTTTTAAATGCTAAGAAAAGATGTTTAAGAAATAATTTTTTAAGTGCAAAGAAATCATCTTAAATGCGAAGAAATCCTTCTATCAGTATACTTTCTCAATCAACTATAACTATCTGTTTTATATAAACAACTTTTGCTATTTAGATGCAGATAAACCTGCTGTTGATATGATACTTGTTACCCAAAAATCCGCAGTATTACTATCTGGTTTACCAGCAACAACATCTAGTCAGACATCAAATGTTGTATCTGACTTTGAAAATCAGCTAAGTCAACAGTGTCAACCAAACAAAATTGATGTGATGACACTCGAATTATGTGAAGCACTAGATCGAGCAAAAGTAACAAATAGGAATGCTACTTTTATTTTAGCTGCTGCTTTTAAGAGTGTAGGAATCGATCTTTCTACTCTTAATTTAAGCTACGGTACAATTTATCGAGCGCGCATCAAACATAGATCAAACATTGCGCAAGATTTGAAAGAAGAATTCCGTTCTGATGATCGTTATGTTGTCCACTGGGACGGTAAAATTTTGCCCGATATAGCTGATTCACAGTCTGTTGACCGTTTAGCAGTTCTACTTTCTGTCTCTGGAGTTGATCAGCTTCTTAGAGTCCCTAAAGCTGATAGCGGACTGCTTATCAACAAGCTTTAGCTGTTATTTCGACGTTGAATCAATGGAACATTGCTCCTTACGTAAAAGCAATGTGTTTCGAAACTGTAGCTGTCAATACAGGTAAACTTTATTTAATAATTACAAGTACTTATGTCATTATTATATTTGATTTCTACTGCATGACTTCAGCGTGAGCGTAGGTATGCTCTCCTCTCGCCTTAAAATCAAGATCTCATGTTTTTATATATTTTTATCTGTTCTTGTTGTAGGCGTTTATAAAGGTACATGTGTTCAAATTGAAAAAACATTGGGGAGAAAATTGGTGTGACTTCCTTGTCGTCATCATGTATTGGAAATTGTTTTACGAGGAGTTTTTGAAGTTTTTTGGACCACTACATCTGGTCCTAACGTGCCGATTTTCCTTCGTTTTAAAAAAGGATGGGATGACATTGATCAAACCAAATATAAAAGTGGAATAGAGGATGAAACTGTGGCAAGTGCTTTAAATGAAGATAAGATGAAAATTATTAATTTCATTAATGATTGCTTACAGGTAAAAATTGTTCATTATATTTCCTTGATACAATCAAAACTAATACTTTCAACTTATGTTTATTAGTTTGGTTTTTTAGATGTCTCAGCCTCGAGATGATTACCGGGAGCTTTTGGTATTATCTTTAGTTTTTCTTGGTAGTTGTCCAACCGATACATACACTTTCAAGCGTCCTGGTGCTATGCATCATGCGCGATGGATGTCAAAAGCCATCTATAGTTTGAAAATGTTTATTTTTCGGGATCAATTTCATTTTTCCCCTCGTGAAATAAAAAGTTTACGTCAAGTGTGTATCTTCGTAATTTTATTTTACATTGAAGCTTGGTACCCGGCAACATCTGCTATTCTGGCACCTTACAAAGATCTAGAGTTGATGAAAAATTTGATTTTAAATAAAAAAATTAGGAAAACGGTTGACCCTAAAGGCCATCCCTGCAACTTCCCGCTAATTCCGTTAATACCTGGCCGCTTTTTTGAGCTCTTCGAGCTCAAAAGTACAATCTGTGTGTTGTTTTAAGCTCTCCGAGCTCAAAAAGATACCTTTTCTATGCTTTTGAGCTCTTTGAGCTCAAAAGTCTGATAGAAGTTTCATGGAACACTATTTTTTGAATGTTCATACCGCAATAACTTTTGAATGAATGAACCGATTTTTACGCGGTTGGCGGCATTTTACGTAGTTTTTTAAGCCTTATAAATAATTTCTAAGTTTCAATTGGTCAAACTAGAAATTTCGGAGTAACTCTGAAAAAACACTTTTTTCGGTTTTCTTTCGTTCACGATATCTCTCGAACGAATCAACCGATTTTGACCAGCTTGGTGGCAATCGACGTGGTTTTATGATGTTAAGAGCTGATTAGTTTTTGGAATTGATCGGTAGAGTTGTTTGAAAGTTATTCCAAAAAATGTCGAAGTTATGTTGAAAAAATCCTTATTTCCAAATATTTCGTCGAGGATATCTCTCGAACTAATCAACCGATTTCCACGTTTTTGGCGGCAATCGACGCGGTTTTTTAACCTCTGAAATTATTATATATCATCAAAAACGATCCGAGAAGAAATGACGAAGTTATGTGAAAAAAACAGTTTTTTCGGTTTTATTTCGTTCACGCTATCTCTCGAACGAATCAACCGATTTTGACTGGATTAGCGCCGATCGGCGTGGTTTTTTGACGTTAAGAGCTGATTAGTTTTTGAAATTGATCGATCGAGCCGTTTAAAAGATATTCCAAAAAAATGATTTTTTTCTAATTTTTTTTGAGATTTTTCAAAATTTCTCAAAATCTATCGGTCCGAATCGGTTCAAATTCTCAGAAAATCTAAGTTTGGTTAAGCCCTTTCGAATGGCACCAACCACGATGAAATCGGTTCAACCGTTCAAAAGTTATAAGTGATTCACATACTTACACACACACACACACACACACACACACACACACACACACACACACACACACACACACACACACACACACACACACACACACGCACACACACACACACACACACACACACACACACACACACACACACACACACACACACATACAGACATAGTGACAACCTCGCGGGGATAGTCAGGGAAGCTTCCTGTGACCTTCAAACGTCGAGATCTGATGAAAACTCGATTTTTGCAAAACGGGGTGAAAACAATAACTTCCCGATTTTTGAAAATCTGAGATTTTTAGCGGGAAGTTAAAAATTGACTTGGTGGTGTCACAAGAAGCTTGCAGAAAGATAAAGGAACATTTGTGGTTTTTAAATGACGAGTTGGCCAGAATCTCATTATTTGATGACAATGTTCCGATCTATATTAAAAAGAAAATGCTTTATGCCATTAACACTCGAGAGGGTTCTACATTAATGGAGCAGCGATATCATGTAGAGAGTGTAAATTTAAAATCGTTATTAGATAACGATTTAAGCGACTTTGTTTCGAAAAACTCAATCAATAGTAATATAATATTGCTTTATTTGCCCATTTTTTTTTTATGGGGTACAAACAGCGGACTCCCATTCCACTTACAAAAATTGTGCTTAAACCTAAGTCTTAATCTACATACTTCATTATAATATAACGCTTAATCCAACAGTATTTACAACCTCAACACACAGAATGCTCACACTGGCGGGAAAAAGAAAGCTATCATAGCAAAGAAAAAACCCGCAGTCATACTCCACCCATACCTCCATACCTCAATTGCACACGCACTCGAGAGACCTCCGCTTCCGTTGTATTTTACTACTCGCGACCCCCTTACACCCTCTCCTTGTCCCCCCATAGCATCTCAATCCCTGTAAGCCAAGTTTCTCCTTATCCTTCGTCACCCAGTACTTCTGATCTCATCTCCTGCCATCCTCTGTCCACCCCTAGCCCAGAACACACCTCCCAGACATGCTCCCACGTCTCCTCTTCTAAATGACAGACTTTGCATAGCCTATCCTCCTTATTCTCCCAGTACCTGTCCCCCTTCAGTGCGTCTCCTAATCTAAATCTCGCCACCCTATTCCATCTTTCTTCACTCCATCCTTTTTTAAGATATCTGGGTATTCCTAGTCCCTTTATAAATTTGTAATCCCTATTACTTCTAGATTCACTTATCCTGTCCCACCTTTCCTTCTCTTGCCTTCTTTTCTCCAATCTTACTAACTCCTCTCCTCTCATACACCCTTCCTCCAGCTCCTTTCCACCTCTAGAAGATTCCATCCTCTTTCTTTAAAGTAATTTTCCCTCTCTAATTCCCAACCTACCAAACCTCTCCCTGCTTTTATTCTTTTTCTCATCTCCATTCTACATCTCCAAGCTAATTGACCACCTCGCCCTTCCTCAATCCTTTTTTCGTAACTCCACGCTCTCATCCCTGCTTTCCCCTCCAACCTGTCCCTTTGCAGCTCTTCCCTTACCAAATAACCAGCCACTCTCCTTGAAACTCCAAGCACCCATCTCAAATATCTTTCCTGAATTCTTTCAATCTCTTCCCGACATTTCCAACCCCATATCTCCACCCCATAGTTCTAAAAGATTGTGGTTGCTTGACAAATTAGTATGGTCTGTAATGTTTCGAAAAACTCATTAGAGCTATTTAAAAAATTTGATTTACCCTCTGATTTCATAGAAGAAGATATTTCTACATGGCCCAATGATGACAGCTACAAAACATGTCTGGAATTTTTCAAAACTTTGAAAGTAGTGAAGGACGTTGCTGAACGGGGTGTTGCATTGATTGAAGAATATAACTGCTGCCTAACTAAAGATGAAGAACAGTTGCAGTATTTATTGCAGGTTGTTCGGGGCCATCGACAACGTTTTCCAAATTGTTATAAAAAATCACTTTAATCATAAATATTTAATATAAATAGATAAGCAATTTTTTAAGCAAAACTTATTAATAAAATGAATGTGAACATAATAATAGAATAACATTGTTTATTTTTTGATTTATTGCAAAAAAATTCCTTAAAAGCATCATATTTATTTGATTGAATAAAAAAAAATTATTGGTCAACATTTATCAGAAGTCTAATTTATGTTTGATAAAAAATTTGATCCTTATTTTGACACTGAAACCAATAGTTTCGGTGTAATTTATAAAATTCGATCAAATTTTTGAAAAATTGAACTTTGATCTTGAATAACTTTTGAACGCGTGGACAAATCAAAAAATGTTATCGAACCTTTTTTGTAGAACGTTCAATTTTCTATGAAGATTGGAACAGCGATTTATCAGTCAACTAGTCGTTTGAATGGTACAAAAATCAGAAGAAGCAAAAAAAATTTTTCCCATGTTATTCTTATGGGAATTAAAAAAATGCGATGAGGACAATCTTAATATTAATATTAAGGGCTCATCTTTTCACAGAAATTTTTTTACACCTAAAAAAAACTTTTGAGCCTGTTTGAAAAAAAAAAATTTTTTGTCTATATATATATATATATATATATATATATATATATATATATATATATATATATATATATATATATATATATATATATATATATATATATATTAGGGCGCTTTTTTTTGCGACTATTTTTTTTTCGCTCCCATCCCGAAATTTTGTTGGAAATACACTCAAAAAAATTCCCTGAAAGTTTGAGCCCTTAATATTAATATTAAGTACTCCTACACAGCGTGTAAAGATATCCCATTTAAAATATACGAGAACTTTCATTTTTAACTTCCCGCTAAGAAAATCGAAGATTTTCGAAAAATCGGGAAGTTATTGGTTTTACCCCGTTTTGCAAAAATCGAGGTTTCAACAGATCTCGACGTTTTGAAGCCCTAAGAAGCTTTCCTGACTATTTTTACGATGATGAAACGTCCCAGTTGCCAAGCATGCGTTGTAGGTGTTCAAGAGTATGTCTAGGTATTCCAAGGCTACAATCTTGATCACCGATGCCGGGATGCCATCAGGTCAAGATGCTTTTCCTGTTTTTAGTGACTTGGCCGCGTCTTGTAGTTCCTTAGTTGTGAAGGGTGTTACTTCGCTGCTTTTTACGTAGTGTTTCTTCTCCCGCGGCAGGTGTTTGGGGAAAAGCTCCGCTACAATGCTGTCCATTAAGGCAGGAGACTTCGGCGCTTCTGGCGAAGCCTTTCCAAGTCGTTTGGTGACAATTTGGCAGGCTTTACCCCAGATGTCCTTGTCGAGATCATAACAGATCTTTTTCCATAACATTGCTTTTCTTGCTTTGATGGCTCGGTTTAGCGTCTTTTTAGCCTGCTTGTACTCTTTTGAATACAAGTTCTGGCTTGGGGAGCGCTTCGCGGCTCTCGTTACGCGGCGACGTAACTGATGGCATATTTTGCGAAGTTCTGCTATGTCTGCTGACCACCAGTACGCCGGCCTGTAGAAACTCTGATTTTTCAGCCGCGGCATAGAGGCGTCACATGCGGCAGCAATCTCCTTCATCGTATTTAGCACTGCCTTTTCTGTCTCGCTGCATGTGTGTGTGTGTGTGTGTTTGTGTGTGTGTGTTTTTTTTTAGGGGGGAGGGGAATCCTTTTTGCGGATTCCAGGCATAGCTGTTTGGCCTGGATATGTGACGACTCGACGCAGCGTCATACTAAGACTCGACGCTAACGTCCCTACTCACTAAACCCTAAACCCCTTTTCTTCTTTCCTCTAATCCCTCATGGAAACCGCCGTCAGGCATTACTTCGTGAGGGGAGGAACTAGCTACTGCTCTTCTTTCTTGTGGCTAAGGTGTTAACTTCCTTTCTTCTGTCTTCTGTTATTTGCTCTTCTTTTTTCGGTGGAACGCAAGTCTTCGAGGTCTTCTGTTGCAAACGTGTTGGTAGCGTTCCAGGCAGCTTCTGACGACAACATTGCTTCCACTAGTGAATCTGGATGCATTCTCTGGTTCAGGATCCTCTCCAACTCTTCACGTTATGGTTCGAAACGAGGACATACATGAAGACTTGCTCCGCATCTTCATCAACTCCTGGGCAGGAAGAGCACTCCGAAGAATCATCGTGCTTAAAGCGGTGCAGATACTCTCGGAAACACCCGTGTCCCGACAACATCTGTGTGAGATAGTAATTGACCTCACCGTGACTCCGGTTAAGCCAAATGTCGATCCGAGGTATGAGGCGGTGCGTCCACTTACCCTTCTCTGCAGCATCCCATTGTAGTTGCCATCGGCCTATGCTGTTCTGCCGTTCTTCAATCCTAAGTTCTTCAGGGCTCAGTGCAGTTGACCTTTTCCGTTGGTAAAGGGCCCGTCTTTCCTCTGCTAGAACTCTAAGAGGTAGTGTTCCGGCAATGACGCACACTGCTTCTTCTAATATTGTGCGGAAGGCACTAGCTTTTCGTAGGGCACTCAGTCGATTATTACATATTATTTCTGTAAATTTGACAGTTTTTCTTTGTAAATCTAACAAAATCTGACCATGTCAATTTGACATTCCCATATCTGTCATTTCCACAGATTATTTTTTTCCGTGAAGCTTTTTAATGAAAGATTTCATAGATATAATATTTATCATATTTGTGAAATATATAAAAGATTAGTGTAGGTATTAGAATGAAGAGTCTCGATAAGTGTAACATCAAGATGAGCTTACATAATTAAAAATATCACCAGTGAACAAAATACAACGTCATTTATCAATTATTGACATTTTTTCAAGTGTAAGCTCATTCTAAAGTTACGATAGTCAAGACCTTCTATTTGACTACGCACACGAATTTTTTCATATTTTTAAATCTTTATATATATATTTCTTCTGTGCGTGTGTTTGTCACTGAACTCCTCCTAAACGACTGGACCGATTCTAATAAAATTTTTTGTGTGTACATTAATTAAATAATACGACGCATATACAAGATAAATTAGCTTGGCATGTCGTGTACTCAAGAGGTCTCGAGTAGTCAGCCATTTTGTTGAGGAAAGCGTCGTTTCATTGTTCGAGGAAAATCCTGGTTTGTCGGTCACCTCGATAATTCGTCTGTTCCTGACCCAGTAACCGGCCCAGCTACAGCCACGAGGAATCTACCACCGCTGGACAACGTTAAAGCACACCGAAGTGGTAGTAGTACCTGTTGTAAGTCAGGTGGTATATTGGTAAGAATTGGACGTGGTATTGAACTTACTTTGAGCTATATTTTTCAATATTTGTATTTGACGACCATTTAGCTCTATTTTTCCATACTGAGCGATCAGCGGAGCAGTACGCGGCAAAGATTGGTTTTGTGTCGGAGCTGAATCTATCTTTCAACGAGTATCGCCACCCACGAACTGCCCTAGACCATATTCCTAACGCGAATTAAATCAATTTAGCTATTTGTAGCTTTGAAAGCTATCGGCTTGGTCCGCCGTAAAATCTAAAGCTACAGGCATCTAGAGCAGCATCGACTCTTATAAGCTACGGCTGCACACTCCGGGTGTAACGAGCGTGTCTTTTCGGCCCAGTTCGTAATCAATTATTAAATTAAAATTTAGATAATTTTCATTTTATAATAAAAATTTATTTCACTCTACAAACAGTCGAGACCAGCCACGTTACAATGGCGCCCAACGTGGGGCAGGGCGAAATCAAATTCTTTAAAAAATAAAAAATTAATTAATTTAAAAATTCAAAATAAAAATTTCCGTGAAAATTTTTATCATTTGCATTTTTTGTCATTTATTTTAATTGAGTCAGTAAAATAAATCTGCCCTTCAGGCAAAGCTGCATTATAAATCATTAACATTAAAATAAAATTTAATTTAAAAACAAAAATTCATTATTTAAAAATTAACTGCACAAAGCGAGAGAATTAAAATTTGAACGCTGTATGTTTTTGGCTTGTATACAAGCCGGGAGTGCGTCACTACCGCACCGCACTCTTCTTTTCCCTCACTTACGAGTTCCGGGGACCTGCGCGAAGCAGCGATGCTTTAACCAAGCTTTTGTCGCCAAAATTACCTTCAGAATTACTACCATCGGAATTCCGCGCTAACACTGGCCCTAACAGCCCGTCGCCTAGCAACCGCCGAGCCGCCATACTGTTTTCCGTTTGGTCGTTTATTCACCACTTACTACACCCAAACACAATAGACAAGTATAGAATTTTGCTGTTCATTTACAAACAGATATTTATATTTAAGTAAATATGTCACAGTTGACATAATTTAATTCATTAAACTGGTTTAATAATAAATATTTAGTAAATATAATGTAACACGGCTAAATTTAAAAATAGTAAAAAGGAAAATGTATTGTAGCCAAATCGAAAATTTGGTATTGTTGTTTAAAAAAAAAAAAAAAAAATTAACAAAGGACGCTATTACGTGTTATTCAACGTAACATAGGCTGTAGCCACTTGGTAAATTGAGGATGGGAAATTCTATCAATTAAATTATTTTTTACAAGTAAAAAAATATATTGCCCCGTGTATTGTAAGTACAATTTCATGATATAGTTTATACTTTTGTGTGTACTCAACTAATTATTTATGTAAATATAGGAATGAAAGATTTTAACGAGTGAGATAAAACAATAAGCGAGAGGAAACAATTACTGATTTGGAAGCAGAAATAATTAAGAAAATATTAGGAACCACCAGTTTCTCAGATCAAGGCTTTTTTATTTAGATTATATTGCACAGTATAGTAAAGACAAAAAAATCTAATTTATTAAAAAACTG
This sequence comes from Cotesia glomerata, assembly GCF_020080835.1. Classification (NCBI taxonomy): domain Eukaryota; kingdom Metazoa; phylum Arthropoda; class Insecta; order Hymenoptera; family Braconidae; genus Cotesia; species Cotesia glomerata. The sequence continues at coordinate 349,474 of NC_058167.1, read as the reverse complement.
GAATTATCTGTAAGTACCATTTAATTAATTGATAAGCTATTGCTTGAATTGTTCAAACAAAAAGCTAACTCTTGAGTGAATATTTCTGGAACTGTCACGAATTAAATCCACAAAAAATAGGTAATTCACACTATTATCTTTTGGTACTATTACTATTACTATTATTAAAATTATTTGCAATTATTATCACTGTCAGGGAATTTGTAACTGTCTCAAACTATTTTTAATTATTTTATTTCTGTAAAAGAGAAACCATCAATAGACTGATTAGTAGAATTAATCAATAATTATTATAATTCAAATATAAAATTAAAATACGAAAAATTTACGCGTTCATAGACAATAATTAACTTATATAAAGGATCACAAAGAGGTCAGTTGATTTATTTTAAAAAATAATAAAATATTAAAAATAATTTTGGGCACAGCCAAAACACTGTCAGAATAATTAAGTAGATTCGACGAATATTCTTCGCTCCGAATCACCATATATAATTATTTTCATTGATTTATTTATAATTCGTCAAGGTTTGTTAATTAGAATAAATACTAGAAGTCTAATTCATTAATGTGATTCCACCTTCTGTGAGAGATAAAATTTTTAATTTATTTAACAATACAAAACTTAATTTTTTCAGTCATAATATATTAAAAATATTAAACAGGGGTTAACTATATAAAAAGATAATTAGTAGTCTGGATTCGAGTTCTTGAGTGACTGACGGCATTTAAATAATCGACCAGAATACCCTGACAAACGAACTGACTCCCTTATTACTTTTCATAGTAAATTCAAATTAATCTGAACGATGGCAAAGAAAAATAAATATAGCCGCCACAGAGCTGCGCGTTTTGAACAATTAAACCTATCAAATATTTCCGAAAAATTTTCAGAAAAGAGTATCACACCTCAGTCCTCATTAGACGCAACCATTAACCAACCAAAAGTGACACAGGTTCAGATCCTAAATCCTCCGTTGAAACTATTTCCAATTCCTGATGACAGACAATCTCAAGTTATACAAACAAACGCGGAAGACTCCTTACCCCCTGGGCAAATACCATCGATTATTGATATGAGTTTATTAACGACTTCATTCAATCAAGACAAATTATCCCAGCCAGCAAAGGATGCTGTAGCTATCACAGACTTTATATACCGGTTGTCTCAGCGAGTCGATCAAATAGATGGTAAATTAAATCGTTGGGTCGTGCCATATTCGCCCCTGCTGAGCAAAACATACAATGCTCATATTAATGTTGAGTTCTGCAGTTCTGTGAAGAGCATCAAATATATTTGCAAGTATATCCATAAAGGCAGTGACATGGCGGTGTTTAGAGTGGAAAATACCAATGTGAATGCTCCCCCAGTAAATAAAAACGATGAAATAACGCTCTACCAAATAGGTCGGTACATCAGCTCCAATGAAGCTGTTTGGCGTATCTTTGGTTTTCCAATTCATGAACGAGATCCAGCAGTTGTTCAGTTAGCCGTTCATCTTGAAAATGGTCAGCGTGTATATTTCACGAACGAGACAGCGATTGATCGTGCTATAAATCCACCAAAAACTACACTCACTGAATTTTTTGAATTGTGTAATCGTGCGGATGATTTTGGTGCCTTTGCACGTACTTTACTCTATTCACAAGTACCACGCTATTTCACATGGGCTCAAACAAAACAATGGATACCCCGCAAGCAAGGCTCACCAGTTGATGCATGCCCCAATTTATTCAAATCAAATGCCTTAGGGCGAGTATTTTCAGTGAATCCAAGACAGACTGAGTGCTTTTATCTTCGACTATTATTGGGTAATGTTACTGGCCCATTGTCATTTCAAGATATGCGTAAATTGAATGGGCAACAGTATACAATGTATAAAGATGCATGCCTTGCACTCGGCTTGCTAGAAAATGACAATCAGTGGGAATGTATGCTTGCTGAAGCAGCATTGAACTGTACAGCAATACAAATTCGTCTACTATTCGCTATAGTGTTGACTACATGTTTTCCAGCCCGAGCAGAGATATTGTGGGATGATCACAAAGATTCAATGACTGATGATATATTGCATCAACATCGTACACGGTGTAACGATCTAGCGATAACATTCAGCGACGATATGTACAATGAAGCATTGATTGCTATTGAGGATCTTTGCATTATCATTGCGAACTTACCACTCAGTCATTTCGGTATGAATTCGCCAAATCGAGGTGCAACTGATTTAATGAACACTGAAATGAATCGTGAAATGCAGTACAACACTGTAGAAACGGCGGCGATTGTTACTCGCAATGTCCCACTAATGAATGAGGAACAAAGAACCATTTACGACCGCATTATGCTTGCAGTTTCAGCAGGACAAGGTGGGTTTTTCTTTTTAGATGCACCAGGTGGAACTGGCAAGACATTCCTTATTTCGCTAATTTTCGCCAAAATACGATCCAATAATGGTATCGCATTGGCCGTTGCATCATCAGGCATTGCGGCAACTTTATTGGATGGAGGCAGAACAGCTCATTCAGTATTTAAGCTACCACTAAATATTCAAAATAACCCTGACGCAGTGTGCAACATAAAAAAACAATCGTCCATAGCCACAGTGCTGAAACAGTGTAAAATTATCATCTGGGATGAATGAACCATGGCACACAAACATTCGCTTGAGGCGTTGAATAGGACATTGAAAGATATTAAAAACAATGACAAACTATTTGGTGGCACTCTGTTAGTCCTTTCAGGTGACTTCAGACAAACACTTCCCGTCATTCCACGTTCAACATACGCTGATGAAATCAACGCCTGCTTAAAATCATCGACATTGTGGCGCAATGTTGAAATAGTACAGCTGAAAGTAAATATGCGCGTTCAAATGCTTCAAGATCCATCCGCTGAAACATTCTCAAAAGACTCTTAGATATCGGCGATGGAAAAGTCACTATAGCTGAAACTGGATACATAAAATTAGCGAATGATTTCTGCACAATCATTGATTCGCATGATGCTCTCATTGAACAAATATTTCCCGATGTACACACGAATTACATAAATCTCGAGTGGTTTGCAGAAAGAGCAATGTTAGCTGCAAAAAATGTGGACGTTGACATTTTAAATCTGAAGATACAACAGTTATTGCCAGGGGACTTGGTATCATATAAATCTATTGATACAGTTTGCGATGACACTGAAGCTGTAAATTTTCCAACAGAGTTTTTGAACTCACTAGATTTGCCAGGCATGCCACCACATAACTTACAATTGAAGGTTGGATCTCCAATTATTTTGCTTCGTAATTTGAACCCACCACGGCTATGCAACGGTATGCGATTAGTCATTAAAAAATTAATGAAAAACGTTATCGAAGGCACCATTTTAAATGGCAAGTTTCGAGGTGAAAATATATTGATACCACAAATACCTATTATACCTACAGATGTGCCAATTCAATTTAAGCGTATTCAATTTCCGATTAGATTGGCATTTGCAATGACTATTAATAAATCCCAAGGCCAAAAAATGTCTGTTTGTGGCTTAGATTTGAGCACACCATGTTTTTCACACGGACAATTATACGTTGCATGCTCTCGAGTGGGTAAACCATCAAGTTTGTTTGTATTAGCTAAAGACGGGCTAACAAAAAATATTGTTCACGCTTCAGCATTAAGAGATTAATATTATGTAATTAATTAATTATATAAATAATTATTACTTTTAATAAATTAAAACAATTAATGTTTGGTGTTTTGTTATTTTTAAACAACATTCCCTCATCGTTCATAACGCTCCAGGCCTTTTTCACTCATATTCCACATCCTTATACACTTCCAATAAGTTAGTAATTTTTTTTCTACACTGGAAATTCTCTAGAAATTATTCACATGGCAAAACAACGTTTGCCGGGTCAGCTAGTATATATATATATATATATATATATATATATATATATATATATATATATATATATATATATATATATATATAAATACATATACAAACTTTTCAGCCAATGCCATTTTTCGACATTACTCGATGAAATGAAATGAAAGATAGGGTAGTTTTTATCTCAATTATTGATCTCAATATTTGTTATTGCAAATTAAATGTTCATTATACGACTTTAGTGTGTATTTATCGGTTAGTTCTATAGAATCCTAATAGATGGCGGTTTGGCATCTAAGTTGCACATCCGGTAGATGGCTTGAATCTCAAGGCCAAACACTGTTTACTTGCGGTTTAGATTTGGAAAACACATGTTTGTCACATGGACAGCTATATGTTGCCTGCTCATGTATAGAAAAACCATCAAATCTCTTCATGTTAGCTAAAGACAGGTTACATGTTTAATTTCAATTTTTAATAATTTTTCAAACGATAACTTTCCGTTAAATCTATTCCAAAAAGTTAATTTAGACGATGAGATAGCAATTTATAACATATGAAAAAATTAGCCTTTGATCTTTACAAGTGCATTAGTGTTCGAACAACCTTATCTCAACATTTCGATACTTTCCTATTACTTTCAAATTTTGGCGGAACGTTTTATTTTCAATCTTATATGAATGAATCTATTTTTAATTTTTTTTTAGAAAATATTAATTTGATTTTATTAGAAGAATTAGAAAAAAATTAGGACGACGGTTGACCCTGAAGGCCATCCCTGCAACTTCCAGCTCATTTTGTACTTAAGCGCTCAAAATTACACATTACGTTTTTGAGCTCTTCGAGCTTAAAAATATAAGTTTTGTGTCATTTTGAACTCTCCGAGCTCAAAACTCTAATAGCAGTTTGATAAAACACAATTCATAAAGAATTTTTGAGTATAAATTGATCGAACGAATAATTTCAGAGTGATTCCAAAAAAATACTTTTTTTGGTTTTCTTTCGTCAATGATAACTCACGCACGAATCAACCGATTTTGACCGGACTGGCGGCAATCGACGTGGTCTTTTGATGTTAAGAGCTGATTAGTTTTTGAAATCGATCGATAAAGCCGTTTAAAAGTTCTTTCAAAGAAACCCCATTCGAAAAAAATTTTTTTTGTAGTTTTTTTTAGATTTCTCAAAATCTACCGATCCGAATCGGTCCAAAGTGTATTCACAATCGGTTTGGTCAAGCCCTATCGAATGGCACCAACCGCGATGAAATCAGTCAAGCCGTTCAAAAGTTATAAAAGGGTTACAAACATACATACTGTGACGTTATTTTATCGACCGGGGTCTATTTGAAATGAACGTCACTAGCGCCAACGGATTTTTGTGATTCTAAGTTGATATTTCAAGGCCAAAATTTTATAGAAAAATAATTGTGAGGATTAAAGATTATAGTTTTGTTAGTAGAGTCTGAGTGCAGATGCCGAATAACAAGGAGCTATTGTTTTAGTGTGAATTTAGAGAGTTACAGTTACAGTTGAGATTTTGAGATTTTTGAGATTAGAGTCAGTTTTAGAGTCAAGTTTTTGAAAAATATTGAGGTCAAGTCATTTAAGGGTTTTATTGAGTTATTTTAAGTTTTGAATTTTTAGTTTTGAGTTTTGAATTTTAAGTTTTGAGTTTTGAGGCTGCAGAGTACGTGGATCAATCAGCGTTACCGTGGAGCGGGATTATAAGTCACCCGGTTTCGTTTGATGTTAGACGCCAGTCTAACCCTTTGAGACTTCCAGGTGGAATGCCTAGGTCTGGCTGAGACGCCAGCGCTCCGATGTAGAGGAACATGACGAAAGCATATGGGATCAATTTAAGTTACGTTTACGTTTTACGTTAAGTTTTAGTTAAGGTTTAAGTTACGTTTTTGCTATTTTGAATTTTGATTTAAGTTACGTTTTGAGTTACGTTTTTGGTTTCGATCCCAGCCGTAGTCGAATCCTGGAGAGCATCCACCAAAGGAATATCCATACTCAGAGCTTTAGTTGTTTGATTAAGGGAGTATTCTACTGGAGAATTTTTAAAAAATCGAAAATTTTTTTTTTTCATATTTTCAAAGTTTAGATATTCAAAAATATGTCATTAAAAGGATTTATTAAAATTCCTATTATTTCATGAGTTATAGCCGTTTTAGTGACGTGGCATCGGTTCCGGTCCGACCGCTACAAGTTAACAAAAGACGGTAGGCGTTCCCGAGTCCTTACTTATGTCCTTTATCCTACTTTCAAGGGCATTCTTGATATTAACCCCTACAATGATAACCCGGTAGTAGAAAAGAAGGAGTGTGTGGGGCATGTTCAAAAACGCATGGGTTCACGGTTACGTAAAGCGCTTCTAAAACCGGGCGAAATTCATGCCTCTATAGTAGAATACTCCCTTAAGGGATTAAAATATTTTATGGAGTTAATTGAATATAGAAATTTTAGTTGTGAGTGAGTCACGTTTAAGAGTAGTCGAGTTTTAGATTTCGTTAAGAACAGTCGAGTTTTAGACTTCGTAGAGGACAGTCGAGTTGAAGAGTTGCCTCTGATCACTTCAGGTGATCGGACGTGCGTACCGTTGCAGCTACAGGTTAAGATTTTAGTCTTTTGCGTTTTAGTTTGAGCTAAAGAAATGAATACAGTTATGAAGTTTATTTAAATTATTATAAAAAGTTACTCAGCATCGACATTGTTTGTATCAGGTATGATATTATTTTATTTATTGTAATTTGAGCGTTAATAATTGAGTTTTAGTCTTGAGATATTAGATAGTCTCGTTTATAATAAACTAGCTGTTACCCGCCCGCTCCGCTGGGCACTTCATAGAATTGTATTTTTAGAGATCTAGACTTGAAATTTAATGGGAGTATTGTTTAAATTTGTACAGATTTCAAATTTTATCAGATTGGCCCGTTCCTTTTATCCCTGTGATTATTCTAGCTAATATTCATTGTAAATTTTAATGTGCAATCACTATGACATTCCAGTGGTTTTTTTCCAAAAATGAATAATGACTGAAACGAAGAAAAAAATTTGAAATGATCATTGAAAGTTTCAGTTAAAGTAATTGCGCGTCTCATAAGTGAAGTTGAAATTTGGCTAGCTTAAAGCGTGACGAATTTTGCCGTTAATTTAAATTTCCTCCGTGACATCAATTTTTCATAGAAACTTATTTGTACTTGTTTTTAACGAATTCTCTTATAATAAATAGCCAAATTCCTTTTTCACATCTCAAATGCTTAGAAAATGCATTTATTTCAATCTGTTACGTTCCCGCGATCCGGTAATAAGAACAATTCATGGGTTATGTGATCAGCAAAAATAAAATGTATGTAAAATTCTTAGTCCGTTGAGTGAATAGCTACATGTAAAGTTAAATTTTGGAAACCTTACAATGACTTTTTTTGCCGCTGCCAAAGAGACGATTGTTGTGAGAAAATATAATTATTAAAAAAGGAAAATATTTAAATCCGTTGGCCTTGGAGGCCATTCCCGTAAGTTCCTGTTTCTCTTGCGATTCTATCAAATTCTATATCTGTAGGAACTGTATTTGAAAAGTATAAATTTTTTGACAATTATCACTCCCACACTCTTATATGGGAGAGGAATTTCATAAGATCCTATTCGAGAAAATTTCTACATTATAAACAAAAGGTTTCAACAAAACTTCAAGTCCATAGAAACTTTTGTTTGGAAATGAGAGATTTTCATTGTTAACACCCCCGCAATCCCTTCTAGGTTTAGAATTCGAGAAAATCCATTCTTATCTGAACTTGACATCATACACGAAGATTCTCACCAAATTTAGAGTCTGTAGAAGTTACAGTTTGGAAATTAAAATTTTAGATTTTAGCACCCATCCCCGCAATTCCTATCGGAAATAGTCTTTATTGAAGTTCATTTTGAGATGATTTCTACATGAGAAATAAAAGATTTTTACCAAATTTAGAGTTTTTAGAAGCTATATTTTGGAAATTAAGATTTTTTATTGTTAACACCCACCCCCGCGATCCTTATTGAAGGTAATTCGTTGTAAAGTCCGTTCTTAAATAATTTCTATATTATATGTAGAAGACTCTTACTAAATTTGGGGTCTGTAGGAGCTATAGCTTGGAAAATAAAAATTTTATTTGTTAACAACTACCCCCACAAACCCCTGTGAGGTGAACCATCGTGAATTCGTTCGTATATTATTTCTACATCTCTTACAGAAAATTCTTACCCAATTTGGAATATATGGGAGCTGTAGTTTATAAACGGAAATTTTTTATTGTTAACGCCCCCGCAATTCTCTTTGAGGTAGAATATCGTAGAATTAGTTCATAAATTATTTTTCCATCACTTACAGAAAGTTCCTACAAAATTTGGAGTCTGTAAGAGCTACAACTTTAAAATTCAAAATTTTCATTGTTTATACCCATCCCCGCAACCCCTGTGGGGTGAGATATCGTAAAATTCGTTTATAGATTATTTCTATATCTCTTACAGAAGATTCCTACCAAATTTGGAGTCGATAGGAACTATAGTTTAAGAACGGGAATTTTTCATTGGTAACACCGTCGCAAACCCCTTTGGGAGAGGAATTTAATAAAATCTATTCTTAGCTGAACTTGACAGGAAAATTATACCGGAAGATTTCTACCAAATTTAGAGTCTATAAAAGTTACAGTTTGGAAATTGAAATTGAAAATTCTAACACTCACCCCCGCAATCGCTATTGAAGGTAGAATTTATTGAAATCCTCATTTAGATCACTTCTACATCACACATAGAAGACTCTCACCGAATTTGGAGTCTGTAGGAGCTATAGCTCGGAAATTTAAAATTGTAATTGTTAACACCCAGCCCCGAAATCCATATTTGGAGTAGGTTATCATTAAATACGCTCTTAGATCATTTCTACCTCAAATATAGCAGATTCTTACCAAATTTAGAGCCTATGGGAGCTTTAGCTTAGAAATTTAAAATTTTCATTGTTAGCACCCACCCCCGCAATCCATATTTGGAGGAGGTTGTTATAAAATCCACTATTAGATCATTTCTGGATCACATATAAATGATTTCTACCAAATTTGAAACCTACGGGAGCTATATTTTGGAAATTTTTTATTTTCATTGTTAACCCCTACCCCGCAATCTTTATTGGGGATGAATTATCATAAAATCCGCTCATAGATAATTTCTACATCACATATAGGAGATTCCTACTAAATTTGGAGTAGATAGGAGCTATAGTTTAAAAATGGGAATTTTCCATTGTCAACGCCCCCGCAACCCCCTTGTGGGTGGAATTTCGTAAAATCCGTTCTTAGCTGACCTCTACTCGGCGAAAGGAATATTCCTACAAAATTTCAAATCTCTACGCCTTATGGTTCCAGAGATATCGTGATGAGTCAATATATAGGTGGAAATCTCATATATAAATATAGATAGATAGATTTATTGGCACCAGATGTACAGCTTGTCTAACAAACTCTGATACATCTTTCGTTTAAATCTACTTTTCTTACACTAATTTTATAATTTATTATTTTATTTTAGTATTCCAACTTGATAGTTAATCTATATTTCAATCTATAACGCTAGTAAATACTTTCTTCGACTTTGGGTCGTTTCCTTAGTTTCAGTTTATCGCATATAGCAGATTCTTTTCAAATTTGGAGCTTATAGGAGCTACAGCTCGAAAATTAAAAATTTTAATTGTTAAAACCCACCCCCGCACCCCCCTGTGGGGAGGGATATCGTAAAATTTGTTCATAAATTATTTTTACATTACTTACAGAAAATTCATACAAAATTATGAGTCTGTCGGAGCTGTAGCTCGGAAATTTAAAATTTTCATTGTTAACGCCCACCCCCGCAATCCATATTGGGGGTAGGCTGTCATTAAATCCGCTCTTGAATCATTTCTACATCCCATCGAACAGATTCTTACCAAATTTGGAGCCTATAGGAGCTACAGCTCGGAAATTTAAAATTTTCATTGTTAAGACCCACCCCCGCACTCCTCTGTGGAGTGGGATATCGTAAAATTCGTTCATAAATTATTTTTACATCACTTACACAAAATTCATACAAAATTAGGAGTCTGTAGGAGCTAAAAGTCGAAAATTTTTAATTTTCATTGTTAACGTCCATCCCCGCAATCCATATTGGGAGTAGATTGTCATAAAATCCACTCTTAGATCATTTCTACCTCGCATATAGCAGATACTTATCAAATTTTGAGCCTTTAGGAGCTAGAGCTAAAAAATTTAAAATTTTCATTGTTAAGACCCACCCCCGCACTCCTCTGTGGAGTGGGATATTGTAAAATTCGTTCATAAATTATTTTTACATCACTTACACAAAATTCATACAAAATTAGGAGTCTGTAGGAGCGAGAAGTCGGAAATTTTTAATTTTCATTGTCAACGTCCACCCCCGCAATCCATATTGGGAGTAGATTGTCGTAAAATCCGCTCTTAGATCATTTCTACATCACATATAGGAGATTCCTACCAAATTTGAAGTCGATAGGAGCTATAGGTTAAAAATGGGAATTTTCTATTGTTAACGCCCCCGCAACCCCCCTTGTGGGTGGAATTTCGTAAAATCCGTTCTTAGCTGACCTCTACTCGGCGAAAGGAATATTCCTACCAAATTTCAAGTCGCTACGCCTTATGGTTCCAGAGATATCGTGATGAGTCAATATATAGGTGGGAATCTCTTATATATATATAGATTTTGTATTATAAAGAATTTAGAGTTTTGTTGACAGATTTAGTTGAAATTGTTATTCGAGTCATTAAGATTTATTTATTTTATTTGTTTTATTTTATGAAAGTAAGTGTCTGTAACTTGACTATAGCGTTGATTATTGTTAGCTGTATCGTTCCAGTAATTTTATAGTGATTTGAGATCAAGTTTGTTAATTAAGTTTACGGTTTATTGAATTAATAAGGATTTTATTTTAAGTATAAATTTTTGGTGTTGCGAATAGAATTATTAAAATTATGAATCCTCTCTACACGAACCAGCACACTGAGCGATCCCGAGGTATTCCGTCGTCTTTCCAGTTTTTGGTTCTTTGGTCTTTATTTTGTTAAGTTTTCTTTATTTTCGATTAAGTTTACGTTTCGGCTAGTTGTGATAATTTCTAGCGAATAAAAATTATCTAATTTCATCTAAATTCACATATCTTTGCAAGCTCTTTATTGCAATCTTTCTGGATTGCAAATAAGTACGGAAATTGCTAAACTGAAAGTGAAGTTATAAATTTTTCAATTTCATGTTTATGGATTTGGAGGTTATTGAGTTTTCTACGGCGTGATTTTAGGCTACACTGTTAAAGTGATTCCAGCTAACTCACATATATAGTTTATCATCACAGTGTGCCCACCACTAAGTACTACTCTTACTCTACGGATGTCGCCACTTAACATATAAACATACAATGTTGTTTTTTCTTAATCTAACAGCTCTTCCAACCTCTAATTACATTGTGATGGAAATTGTTATGTTATGAACTGTTCTAGATGTAATAGACCTGATGTGAGACCAATGAAGTGTAAGACCTGTAAACTCACATATCATCCAAGCTGTGCGAAAGAAGTGGCTAAATCTAAAGCTGCAACCTGCTGTGTAAAGTCTTTTGGTCCATCACTGTCTCTACTTACTATTCCGTCAAACTCTCAAGCACATACTTCTGGGCATTCGACCCCTAGACCAGCTAACATCTTAGATAGGATACGCAGGAAATCTTCGCAGAGCAGTTTTAAATCAATTAATTCATCACCGAAAACACCACCTATAACTTCTGCTGGAGAAGACTGTGTTTTTCTTTCCCCAGTTGAAGTTACCTCTCCAAAAATGTCTGTTTCAAATGATCAAGCGAGTCAGGTTACTTCCAACTCTGCCTCTCAGTCCGTTTCAGGTACACTAGCTAGTCAAGCTTGCTCTCAATTTTCAGCTGACACTAATGATCAAAGATCAACAGGTCTGCCTACCTTAAATGTTTTAAATCCAACTCAAATGGCAAAACCTGATTGGTCAAAGCACACGCTAGATGAAAAAGTCAATGCTTTGCTTGATATGTCCTATAATAACTCTTTGAGCATCCAGAATGTCGCGGTCTGCCTGAGTAAACATAGTGGACAGATTAGAAGCCTTGTAGAAAATTACAGTGATAGCAATTCAAAGATAACCAAGCTTTCGGAAGACCTTGTGGCAGTAACTGAATCGTTATCTGAGGTCACCAAAACTCAAATAAGGTCTCAAGAAGAAATCAAAAAAATAAATTTGAAATTAAATCAAAATTCTGCCAAATGTGAAGAAAATGCAACAGCTATCACGTTAGTTAAATCTACTCTTGACTCTTTAGTCACTACTCCATTTTCTCAGCAAGTTACTGAATATCGTATGTCGTCTCAACTGTTGATCTCCGGGATTCCAAATGATTTAAATACACAACAAACTAATGAGCAAATTACACACCAAATATTTGAGAAGTTAAATATTGCAAATTTGACTACTGATATTTTAAATATCAGAGAATTTAACAATAAAAGGAGGCAAAGTGGACAAAATAGCACACAAACCTCGCGTTCGCTTATTGTTAAACTTAAATCACCTGAAATTTGTAAACACATCATTGAAGTCAAACGCCGTTCCCCAAAACTTCTGGCTAAAAACGTCTTTAATACTTCTTCTGACTCTAACCAAAACAAATTTATCTACATAAATGAGTTCTTACATCCTGATATATATAAATTTGTACAGAAGATAAAAACTAAAGCCAAACTATCAAAAATTAAATACGTCTGGACTGACCGTGGCAATGTCTATGCAAAGAAGGATGATGATTCACCTAAGTTTCATATCAACACTGAAGATGATCTTGAAAAACTTTTATAGCAACAAATTGATCAGCCTATTGTAATCCGTACATCAATAAAAATCTTAAGTCTCAATATAAACAGTTATTTAGCCCATCTAGCACAATTTGAAGCTCTTGAATGAAGCTGCAATTAAACTTACGACTGATGGGAAAGCAGTAGCTGATTGGGCTAGAGTAGTTGGCCTTGAAATAAATTTTTCAAAAACTAAGGTTATGATTCTTGGAAGTTACAGAAGACTCAAGCTCTTAGATAACTGTGATCTTCCTCCAATATCAGAAGATCTGTCAGAATTGCAGCGAAATTTAATAAAATTATTTTCAAAAGGCCAAATTTCTCGACTACAATCTACGAGCATTCATTTGTAATCTCTGCAATTCGAATCTGGAAAGAGCTACCCACTGAAGTCATAGAATCACTCAGCCTAGACTCCTTCAAAAATAAAGCTTTGAATTTTTTGTGAAACTAGAACGAGAAAATGTACTATAAATGTCAACCAGGCCATTTAAAAATTTAAAATAAAAAATTTACATTCTAAATTATTAAAGTATCTAATATGTTACCATTGAAAAAATTAGCTTTCAAATATTGCTCATTGATTCTATTGTTGTTTTCATTCTTATAAATAGTACAGTACTATTGAATTTTGCAACTATGTTATTAAATCATTCAAAATTATTAACTTCCTTAAAATATGATTATATTAGTCTAATATATTTAATATTGTTATACGTGTACTTTATTATAAAAATTATATATATTATTGTCATTCGGCTATTATGGTAAAATGATTAAAAATGACAAAAATACTTACACGATGGTAGCTTAAAATTCCCTGAACAAATATTGCAAGTAGCAATTTTTTGTTGGTTGATAACGGAAAGCTTAAAATAATCCCAAGCTGGGCTTCTTGAAGTGTCATTTTTTTTTCATTTTCATCGATAATTACTTCTACATGTTCTTCCGCACAAACTTCCATTAAATCATCAGATAATAAATGAGATGAAGAATCACTATTCGATGCTGCCATGTTCATAATAATTTACTCAAATTAAATTTGATTTTCATATGAATTACAATTATGACGTGGCAATCAACTCGAGAAAGTGACTAATAGACGTACAATTCAGAGTTTCATAAATTAAACAAGTTGTAAACTGACAAGCAGCGCCATTATATAACATCTTTACTTATCATCAGTCGGTAACAAAATTAAAGCACCAAGATTTAAAATAACATTATTTAAAATTATCATTTAAAATAATTTTATTTCTTCCAATAATAATCGAATATTTGACGAAAAACATTGTTTTAAAAAATAGTACTATATTTTTTTGACTAGCATGAAAATTTTTAATTATTTAAAATATACTTCAATATTATTAACCTATTCATTTATTCGTTTCAAATATTTAAATTAATTGAACTATTTGAATTGTTCAAACCATACGAATTATTGAAACTATTCGAATTATTCGAACTATTCAAATATTCGATTCGAATTTCGAATCAAATAGTACTATTCGATTCGATTCGAACACTATTCGCACACCCCTAATTTTGAGTAATTCTAAACAAATTAATAAAATCATATTTTTTCGAAACAACTTTTGAGCTGCTGTATCGATGTATTCCATAACCTAATCAGCTTCAAACCTAAAAATATGACGTCGATGCCGTTTGAAAATTCGTTCATCAATTCATCGGTACGTCAGATATCGTTGACGAACAATTACGAAAAAATTTTATTTTTCAAAGAATTTCGAAATTTCTATTTGGATCGTTTTTGATGTAATAAAATCACTATTAGTGCGCAAAAAACTGTATCGGACGTCGCATATTTTGTCAAAATCGATCCATTCATTCGAAAGATATTTCATTTTAAAAAATTCAAAAAAAGTGTTTTTTAGAATAACTTCATGAATCTACATCAAATCGTTTGTTAGGTAAGAAATCTTTTCGTACTTGAAAAACTGCGTCAAATTCCGCAAGCTCATCAAAAACGATTGATTCTATCGGAAGACATCGCAATTAAAACTTTTAAAAAAAGGATGTTGTCAACAACCACTAAATTTTCGAAGAGCTCAGAAAAGTATAAAAGTTGTGTTTTTGAGCTCAAAAAGCTCAAAACTTCGGAATATATAATTTCTCGAGCGTTTCGAATTTATGCATAGCGGAAAGTTTCAGGAATGGCCTGCAGGGTCAACCGTTTTCCAGTTTTTTTTTACTCTGAAGTTATTTGTTATTGATGTCTATAGTATACTATATATATGCTACCCATCTACTTGGTTGCTATTATTTTAGTCAATATTCGATTGCATCATTATTATTAACATTAAGTAAAAATTAACTGTTTTCATAAAATTAATCAAACATTCTAATTTGGTGATCCTGAAATCATTTTTTTTTGTAATATTTCGAGAGTCTTGGAGCTCAAACGAATTATCAAATTTAAGTTTGGCCGTAAGACTAAAAAATTGACTGGAAATAAAAGTTGATGTCTATTTTTAAATTACTTTTCATGCTGATTATCAACTTTTTATTTGCATCAGAACTCTTAAATACTTCATCCGGTGCTTAAAGGCTCAAACTTGAATTTGTTTTTTGACTTTAGTGAGCAAGTTAATATCGATAACAAGGTTTTATTAGTATTGTCTTATTAAAAAAAGATTACTTCAAGATCTCGTCGCTTCCGGCGTAGTTCAGCAAGTTCTTCCTCAAAACTTTCAGTAGCTCGATCCTTAAGTCGTCGTTGCATTAACACAAAATTATTGTCCATATTATCTTCAGAACAAATTCTTGGATTATACTCATCGAAGAAAAATCGTTCAATTTCGATATTCGAACCATCTAAATTTCGAGAGCCTAGAATTGTTAAATAATGTACTTGCATCAAAGATATTATGTCAAAAAAAAGTATTTTATTGTTTATATAACGCACCCAGAGAGTTCCAATATTGCATGCATGTGCTAAAGTACGGACGTATTAAATGAAAAAAAAAAAAAAAAATCCACTGAATAATTTATTTATTTAATATTATAGGAATTAATACAACAATGACAACAACAACAACAACAACAATAACATCAACAACAACAATAACAATAACAACAACAACAATAACAACAAAAACAACAACAACAACAACAACAACAACAACAAAGTAACAACAAAAGGAATTCTTCAATTATAGAAGGATTTGTACGATCAGTGCAATATTTGTGTGGTTAAGAAATAGAAAAATTAAGTAAAGAGAAAGGAAAAGGATAACAGAACTCAATAAGTCTGAAGTCAAGAAATTCGTGAATTAAATCTTGAAAACATATTATTCAGAAATTGACATTTTTTTCTTTTTTTTCACTACATTTAAAAGTATGGCTTTGTTCATTTCGTTCTAAAAATTGACTAGAAGAAGTATTTTCATTAACAAAAGCTTTGAGAGCAACTGCTCGACGTTCACGCTGAGCTTGTCGCTCGGCTAATTCTTCAATTTCATTTTCTAAATCTTCTAGTCGTGCCTTTGTTTGTCGTGCTCTAATAGTTGCATTTGAGCATGTATCGAAGTCTGGTGTTAACAATTTTGACCACTTTGTAGGAGGAATATGTTCTCTTTTAGATTCTGACATATTATCAGAATAACGTTGAAATGGGATGAAATTATTATCATCTCTTGTATATTTAAAGTTCTTTGAGACTTTGTCTTCAATATTATGAAATTGTTGTTGAATTGAATGTTTCAGCTCACTAGTATGATCTGTGTTCTGACTTAAATTAGCTGCTTGATCTTTGAAACATTGTGTAGTTGAAGCAATTTCATTTGAAACATCATTTCTCAATTTGCGGCGATTGGTACGTTGTCCCCATATATCATAAACTGTCTCCTCATTGTCATCATCATCATCATCCTGAGTTCGTCCGTAAAAAGAGTGTGAAATTTGTTTTTTAGGTCGAGGTGATTCATAGTCTAGATCACTATTAGAGATGCCGTTTCGAGATCCAGACAAGTTACGGCTACCTGTAAATCAATCAACATAAATCATACAAAAGAGGTATATAATTTATTTTTACGTTCAATGTATTATCCACTATCTCAACTGAAACATAACCACATTATGATGATAATAAAATATGAAATGCCTGGACTCCAAACTTTAACATCATAAATACTTCATCAATTTCAAAATGAAATCTGATTATGTTTAAAACCTCGATTCACTCATAGTAAAATTTTTTATATGCTGTCAGAATTATTAACAAAAAAAATATGACTATAGAATGATTAAAATGATCAAAGATGATAGATTTATTAAAAAGTTGTTTTATGTTTTTGTTATAACAATTATAACTTATTAACTTTAATAAAATCGCTAAAAAGTATTATAACTTTAAAAGATATCGTGACCAATCATGTGAAATTTCTCTTTTGAATAACACAAAAAAAAATTAGGAAAACGATTGACCCTAAAGGCCATCTCTGCAACTTCCCGCTAATTCCATATCTAAGCGCTTGAATCGTACATGACGTTTTTAAGTTTTTTGAGCTCGAAAATACAAATTCTGTGTTATTTTGAGCTCTCCAACCTCAAAGCGTAAGCTATTCTATGCTTTTAAGCTGTTCGAGCTAAAACAGCAATTTTAAGATTGTTTGTGATCTTCAATTTTTTTTTCAAAATTTTCAAAAATATTACTTCCCAAGACACGAATTTTGAGCCTAGTCTCGTAACAGGAAAATGAAGGGTTATAATTTTTTTTTCGGAACGTCTTTCTACGCTCGCACCCTGGGGTGGAAAAGCGGAAGCGCTCTCAAGGATTGGTTTTATATATTCAAACCCTAGTAGAAATGTAATCAAGTATCTGGCCAGTAACTGGCTAGTTTAACTAGACTTAAGCTAGGAACTGGCTAGTATAATATCCAGTAACTGTCTAGTTACTAGCCAGTTTTACTAGACATCAAATAAAACATGGTGAAACTTGTAGATTTTGAGGTTATTTAAAATTAACTATGGATAAGTTTGTTACAATTCAAAAGAGTAATAATATCAATAATAAAAATAGTAATAATTAATCAACGGAATAATTATAAAATTTATTTATGAATTTAACATTTAACTGGTATATAAAAGTTTCATTTATAAAAGTATTAAGAACTATGAAATAAGTTATTAATTTATTATATTATATTATTCTTAAATATAAAACTGAAAACATTGATAATATAAAAAAATAAAAATAACAGTTATTTTTTAAAGTGTTTTTGCACGTATTGGCAAATCTGGAAGAACTCCTAGTAAAATTTTTAATAATTCATCTAGATGACAGTCTGGAGTATTTGTTTTGATTGCCCACAACCGCAATTCGGTTATTATGTCAATTTTTTAAATTTCATCCATTTTTTTAAATATATTACAAATTATTTTTATATTGAAATACTCAATTTTTTTTAATTATTTACACTGTTTCTGAATATTATTATTATTATTATTATTTTGAATTGTAACAAACTTATCCATATTTAATTTTAAATAACCTCCAAATCTACAAGTGTCACCATGTTTTATTTGATATCTAGTAAAACTGGCCAGTAACTAGACAGTTACTGAATATTATACTAGCCAGTTACTAGACATGATCGCTAGCCAGTTACTAGACATGATCGTTAGCCAGATACTAAATTTAATCGAGTAAAAACTTTATCATTTCTACTAGGGAAAGAGATGTCAGTTAAGATAAAATAGTTTCAGTTTTATTATAAAGGATTTGGGAGAGGAGGCAAGTCAGACGTCCGTCGTTCGGTAAGTCCCGGTGGGTACTGACTTGACTCTGTTCTCATTAATATTACAATCAGCGTTTTGACGCCATTATGCATCTCAGGTTACTCGCGAGAGAGTCGTCGGGGTCCGAGTCACACGCTGATGCGAGGTTTTGGCTAACTCGATCCGCGACGCCTTCTCGGAGCCGTCTTATCTGCCCGGGAAAAAATGATCAGGACTGATCAGACCTGTTCATATCTGATCAGACCTGTTCATATCTGATCAGGCCTGAAATCCGACCTGATCAGGCCTGAAATTAGGCCTGATCAGACCTGTCCATGTCTGTTCATGCCTGTTCATGTCTGAACCGTTAAATACGCTCAGACCTGATCAGACCTGTCCATGCCTGTTCATGTCTGAAGTGTTGAATATGCTCAGACCTGATCAAGCCTGTTCATGCCTGCTCATGTCTGTTCATGCCTGTTCATGTCTGAAGCATTAAATACGCTCAGACCTGATCAGATCTGATCAAGCCTGTTCATGTCTGAACCGTTAAATACGCTCAGACCTGATCAGACCTGATCAAGCCTGTTCATGTCTGCTCATGTCTGTTCATGTCTGAAGCATTAAATACGCTCAAACCTGATCAGATCTGATCAAGCCTGTTCATGCCTGCTCATGTCTGTTCATGTCTGAAGCATTAAATATGCTCAGACCTGATCAGAGCTGTCCATGTCTGTTCATGTCTGAAGCGTTAAATACGCTCAGACCTGAGCAGACCTGTCCATGTCTGATCATGTCTGTTCTAGCCTAATAGAAAAGGATTAAAACTCCATATATCAGCTGACAAGAACTGTTCATGCATGATTTACCCTCTTAAATGATATTTTAAGTCTGGAAGAAAAATTTTATCGAACTATAGACTGCAGTTCTATTTTTAAAATTAATTTGTTCTGTATGACGTATCAGTTTCTATCCCCTTATAAATTTTAAATGTACAACTTTCATCAAAAATTTCGGCTTATATAAGCATGAACTTTTTAATTTTCCATGCCAAAACGATGATTTTTAACGATGAATTTTGACGCATTGACATAAAATTTTTTACTGTGTTCCATTGAATACGCGAAAAATAAAATTATTTAGTAAAAGTTTGAGTTTGATAGCGTGAAAATACCAAAATATATCAGTTGATATCGATAAGTCCTTTCAAGGTGTCTGTTATTATCTTAAGCTACGCCTTGGTCCATTGCAGTAGTGTCAAAGGCTGTTAAATTGTAGAACACACAAATAATTCTTCATTTCCTATACATTTTAATTAAAAAAAACTTCAATTTTTAAAGAAAATAATAAAATTATAATTACGGAATAAACCTTGAAGAAATTTTTTTTTTACTTTACATAGAACCATATGTTAATGGAGCGAAAAAAATACATAGCCGTCCCAAATAAATCACTCTAATATACACAGTAAAAAATTTTGCAGTATTGCGTCAAAAATCTTAGTGTTAAAAATTTTTGTGTTAAATATTTAACATTTTTATGTGTAAATTTAACATTTATTCTGTTAAATCAACACAAAAAAGTGTTAATTAAATATTTAACATAAAAATTTTTAACAAAAAATTTTTTGACGCTATGACGCGAAATTTTTTACTGTGTATAATTAATTATTAATAATTAATAAATTAAGTATAGAACTCCGTTAACTATAAGGATAAGTGATGTATAAAATTTAAATTACTTAAAGTAGTTTGAAAGGTACTCTAGAATTAATATAAGTCATTGGGTCAATAGGTAAAGTATCAGTCTAAATAGCGCAACGTACATGGTTCGAATCCCCGTCGGCACCAATCTTTTTTTTTTTTTTATGGACCTGATCGAGTCAGACATGAACAGATCTGATCAGACATGAACATGCTTGGCCAGGTCTGATCAGACCCGGTCATTTTTCATATCTGATCAGACCTGAAGACTCATGCCTGTTCATATCTGATCAATGAATTTTGTGAATAAATAACAGAACTTTTGCCTCATGTCTCAAAGAGTCTTTTGGAACCGATGAATTTCTTGTAGTTTGTGATTTTGCCGAGAACTACAAATTCGTTATGCAAAATGCAGTACCAGGATTCCACTGGAATAATGATCAGTCGACAATATTTCCAGTGGTTTTTTATTTTGAGAAAAATAACGAATTATTGCACAGAAGTTTAGTGATCATAATGGACTGTAACATACATGACTCGACTGCAGTTAATGTCTTTTTCAAAATTGTTACTGATTTTATAAAGTCCTTGTCCGATTCTGCTAAAAAGATCTACTACTTTTCCGATGAAGCTCCGCAACAATTTAAAAACTACAAAAACTTTGTTAAGGAGGTATTGCCCCAAGAAAAAGACACCAATAGGTTAGGGCTATTGGTTTCTTTCTCACGCACTAGTGCTGCCTCTCTTTACAGAATATCGCTCACTTACGTAAAATATCGAAAGTCACTAACTTCAAACATTTCTTATAAAAAAATGAATACCGATCGTTTGTGTTATTTTTGATAAAAAATACTTGTTATAACTTCAATTAAATATTCTCAGTTTTTCAAAAAAAATTTTAAGAAAAGTATGGTTGTTATTCAATAAAATGTTCACTCTAACTACGGTCAGGATAGGGAATACATATTAAATGTACGATTTTTAATTGCTAATATTTCGAAAATTAGTACCGCAAGGACTATTAAAAAAAATTTATTCGTATAGAGGACACTTAAAAGTACGCGTATTCAAAAATTGAAGAATATTGTAAGAAAAGTGATTTTGCACAGTACTTCCTTAATTTATACTATCACAAAAAAGATTTGAGATTAAATGCTGAATGGCATCTCTTTGCCAGTTATCATGGCAAAGAACCTTGTGTCGGTGTAAGAGGAACACTAAAACGAGCTGTAGCAAGAGCTAGTCTTCAACTACCATTTGATAAACAAATATCAAACCCCCAAGAATTGTATCAATGGTCTGTGCAACCAAATAATTTGCCAAAAATCGGAGTAAGATATTTAACGACTGCAGATTATGAAAAAGCAACGGAGACTTTATACGTTATTCTAAAGCTAAAACTATCACAGATGCAGAAAAGTATCATTGCGTTATGCCAAACACAGATGAATCTCTTACAATGAAACTGATTTCTAGCTCAATTGAGACTTATTCTTGTGAAATATTTAAACCACAAAAAAAAAAAAATAAAAAAACCTTGTAAAAGTCATGAATACAATTAAACCTAGAAATTCAAATTTTTAATTTAATTGCTAATTATCGTAATGTTTAGTATTTTTTGTAACTCCTGCTTCCAAAGTTCCCGGGAAAAAATCATCATGCATGAACATGTACGACAGGCGTTAATTTCATGCATGATCATGCATGTATATTTGCCAGACATGAGCTTGTATGGTCATGCATGACCAAGCATCATCAGAACTAATCAGTCATGATCATGCTTTTCCATGCCTGGCAAACTTGGTAAAAATGACCATGCCTGACCAGGCATGTTCATGTCTGACTGAATCAGGTCCATAAAAAAAAAAAAAATTGGTGCCTAGAGGAATTCGAACCGTAGACGTCGCGCTCTCTAGACTTATCCTTTACCTGTTGACCTAATGGCTTCTATTGACTTTAGAACATCTTTCAAACTACTTTAAGTAATTTAAATTTTATACATAACTTATAGCTAACGGAGTTCTATACCTAATTTATTAATTATTAATAATTAATTATATATTAGAGTGATTTATTTGGGACGGCTGTGTATTTTTTTCGCTCCATTAACATATTGTTCTAAGTACAGAAAAAAAAAATTTCTTCAAGTTTAATTCCGTAATTGTAATTTTATTTTTTTCTTTCAATTTTGAAGTTTTTTTTATTTAAAATGTATAGGAAACTTAGAATTATTTATGTGTTCTACAATTTAGCAGAATTTGATACGACCGCAATGGACGAAGGTATAGCTTAATAACAAACATCTTGAAAGGACTTATCGCCTATCGATATCATCTGATATATTTTGGTATTTGCACGCTATCAAACTCAAACTTTTACTAGATAATTTTGTTTTTCGCTTATTCAATGGAACACAGTAACCAATTTTGCGTCATAGTGTTAAAAAATTTGTATGTTTAAATTTTACATTATTATGTGTTAATTTAACACTTATTTGTGTCAATTCTATTGAATCAACACGAAAAGGTGTTAAATATTTAACACACAAATTTTTAACACCAAATTTTTTGGCGAAATGACGCAAAATTTTTTACGGTGAACGGTTGCTGGGACAGAAAGCTGAACTCAAATTTTTGGAAGAAAATTGAATTATATGCGAAAAAAAATATTAGTATATCAAATAAAACATTTTACGAAAGAATTTGAGAAATTGTATTATGTAACTATATAAATATTTTTTTTTTGTGCGCTTGAAAGTAAAATCATTGAAAAAAGCTTTTCAGTTAAAATGATAGATTGTTTGATAAATAATTGTTTAAAAATCATCGTTTTGGGATGGAAAATCGAAAAGTTTATGCTTAAGCTGAAATTTTTTATGAAAGTTGTACATTTATAATTTATAAGGGGATAGAAACTGATACGTCATACGGAACAAATTAATCTTCAAAATAGATCTGCAGTCTATAGTTCGATAAAATTTTCCTTCTAGACTGAAAATAACATTTAAGAAGGTTAATCATGCATGAACAGGTCTTATCAGGCCTAAACATAATTATTTATTCAAGCATAATCATACACCCAGGTCTGATCAGGCCTGAGCGTATTTAACGCTTCAGACATGAACAGACATGGACAGGCATGATCATGTCTAATTTCAGGTCTGATCATACATGAACAGACATGATCTGATTTAATTTCAGGCCTGATCATACATGATCAGGCATGGTCAGGTCTGATCATTTTTTCCCGAAAAATATTCATGACAGATCATGCATGACCAAGCATCATCAGAACTAATCAGTCATGATCATGCTTTTCCATGTCTGGCAAATATTCATGACTGATCATCACGACCAAGCATCATCATAATTAATCAGTCTTGATCATGCTTATTTACATGTTTGACAAATACTCATGCGTGATCATGTATGACCAAGCATAATCATAACTGATCAATCATAATCATGTTGTATTCCATGTCTAGGATATATTCAGGGACACTTTTGGCTGACTATGTTAGCTCGTAGTTGAGAGTAAATCGAACCCTGCAAACTTAAATAACATCAAATAATTTGTTCACGATATAAAAATCGCATATAAAACAATTTCAAGGCTAACTTTATAAGTATTCAAGGCTACTTTTAAAAAATACTTATCAGATAAATTGTTACAATGATTATTTATATCAATTTTTTAATAATACACATTTAATAAAAGCCTTGAACATTGGTCTATTTTCACAATTTCATTTTTCAATTTTGGAATTTTGTAACTCATAGAAATATCAATATTTTTGAAAAAAATCTTACAGTTTCCGAAAGAAAATAGAATGCTCTACAAGAAAGGTCTCATATCATTTTTCGATAAATTAACTTTCCTATCAGAAACTTTAAGATTTATTTAAAAAATATTGACATTTCTATGAGTAACAAAATTTCAAAATTGAAAAATGAAATTGTGAAAATAGACCAATGTTCAAGTCATTACTATACACAGTCATGTATGATTATAAATAACCATGCGTCTTTAAAATTACGGTCGAAATATAACTTTAAGAACTATGTATGACTAATGTATGATAATGCAAAATCATGGAAAATTATGTAAGCCCTTACATGAACATGAAGCAATGAATTTATAGCAAAAAAACCAAAATTTATTTCATTGTAGTTTTCAATGCTCCAAATAGAAATGTTTTTTTACTTTCGTAATAAATTTTTTTTTGTAACAAAATAACAATTTTTCTAATAAAAAAACGTCTGGGACAGTAAAAAACATCCTTACAGAGAATCACCCATATACATATTTATACTAATAAATGGAGAGCCGGTTTTTTTGTCCGGTTATACTGCGAAAACTACTAAACCGATCGGAATAATACATATACCATAAGATGCAGCGTGTTTCGGAGAAGGTTTTAGTATATGATATGGTGGTGATTACTTATCCGGAACTTATATTTTTTTTACTTAGAAATAATGAATTTTTATTGTAACTACATTCATTCTATTCGATTATCATTTGTTTAAAATAAATTTTTTAATTCTATTGGTTATGTTTATATACTAGGCAGATTTCTTCACTTATGAGACCGGCAATTTCTTTAACAAACTTTCAATGCTCATTACAAATTTTTTTTTTCATATCAATTATTATTCATTTTTATAAGAAAGACACGGGAATGTTATAATGATTGCACATTGAAAGTTACAATGAATATTAGCTAGAATAATTACATGTATGAAAGGTGCATGCCAATTCGATAGAATTGGGAATCTGTGTGTCAAAACAATACTCTAATTAAATTTAAAGTCTAGATCTAAAAATGCAATTCTAAAAAGCGCCCAGCAGAGCAGGCGAGTAACAGCTAGTATACATATATGGAGTATTCCATGCCAAATCACCGAGTTTTTGACCCGACCCTCTTGGATTTGGCTGAAAATTTTTTATCATTTTCTACCCAACCAAATACATTTTCTAGAATATTTGTAGATTTTTTTTCCCAACTCAAGAAAAGTTATGAATTTTCGAAAAAAACCGCTTTTTTTTTAAATGATAGAACTTTTTCAAAAATTGACCAATTGAGACCGGACTGAATAAAAAATTTTTTTTTTTAGATGTAGTTTTCAGAAAAAAATACGAAAAAATTTTTAGATGTCAGGATCTATGAAATATATTAGTTTTTTTGTAAATTATGATATTATTGCGAAATTTTTTGTAAGCACCATTATTTTCCATAGTATTACTACTAAGGGAGATAATTATGCCCCGCTTCAAGAAATTGTAAGCATCGTTTTCAAACACTCGATGCTTGCAATTAGGTGGACCTCATACTCTCCGCCGTCCATCTTACGCCGTCCATAAGTCTACTTATTTAACTGTAAGGGGTAGTGGTGCCTATTGTGAAAAGAGGGGAGGGAAGTAAAGTAGAAGAATACAGAGGAGTCATCTTAACACAGACGGTGTACAAGGTATATGTGGGAATTTTGGAAAAAAGGATGAGGATAGATGTTGAAAAAATGGGGCTAGTACCGGAGAGTCAGGCTGGATTTAGGAGAAGAAGGGGGACGATGGATAATATCTACATACTGAACGATCTGATCAATCGAGAAATTGCAAAAAGGAAAGGTAAAACGATAGTTCTCTACGTAGACTTCAAAGCGGCGTTTGACTCAGTGGACAGAGGAAAATTGTATAGAGAGCTAAGGAAGAGAGGAGTCAAGGAAGGGCTAGTTAAGGGATGCAAAGAGGTATTGAAGGAGACGTGGGGAAAAGTTAGAGTTGGAAAGGATAGTGTAAAAAAATTTTGGACGGAGAAAGGTATGAGGCAGGGATGCCCGCTAAGCCCACTGCTTTTAGTATTGTTTATAGCGGACCTGGATGAGGAATTGGAAAAAGGAAGATGGGGAGGGGTAGAGTTGTCGGGGGGCAAGAAGGTATACTCACTGGCTTACACAGATGATGTCGCTCTACTGGCAAAAGACAAGAACGAAATAAGAGGAATGATTAGAACTCTGAAGAGGTACGTGGAAGAGAAGGGCTTAGAATTGGATGTGAAAAAGACAAAAGTCATGAGGTGCAGGAAAAGAGGTGGGAGGACGAAGAAAGAGACTTGAATGTGGCAAGGAGAAGAAATTGAAGAGGTGAATCTAATATATAAAATTCTCGTGTCACAGTTTTCGTTGCCATACTCCTCCGAAACGGCTTGACCGATTTTGATAAAATTTTTTGTGCTTATCCGGTATCTATGAGAATCGGCCAACATCTATTTTTCATCCCCCTAAATTTTAGGGGTAGTCCACCCCTAAATTTTTTTTTTTATTTTTTAGACAAAATTTTTAATTTCTATTTTTTTATGATACAACATACAAAAATACATACAATCCTCAATTTTCACCCTTCTACGATCAACCCTTATTTTTTAATAGCCATTTTAGTAATTTAATCATTTTTCCTCTCCGGTCGAAAACTGATCAATCGTCATTTAATTAGTTATCCCCGCCAGATGTCTACTGGTGTCACTTCTGACCCAGTAAACAGCACGGAGTAGGGATGAGAACGAAGCCGGTCTCCTTTCTTTCTCACTCCCTACACAGTTGTCGGCCATCATCATTGTTTATGCATCAAGTGTAGTAGTAACGTTGACAATTATTATTTTGCTATCTCAGTGTAACTCTCATATTAACTTTTAATCATTCCTATTTTATCAATAATAATTAAATTATCAATTTTGAGTGTATTTTGCACAATTAGTTAATCAAGTGATTTTATAACCTCAAAAGTACTCAACACGTGACACGAGCTTCCAATAACAACGGATTTTGTGTTGTAAGTATACTTTTTTTTATTTAATTTTAAAAATTTTTATTTAAAAATGTAATTTTAATTTAATTTTATTAAAAAAATGTAATTGAACAATTAAGATTTTCATAGTTTCCAAAAAATCAATCATTATGAATCTTTATTTTGAAATGTCAATGGAAATATTGGTTGTATGAAAAAATTATAAGAGACAATGTTTTCATAAAATTTAATTTTTTACTTTTGTTTGAAAAATTTTTCCATAAAACTTATATTTTTGTTATAATTTCATAAATTAAAACTAATCATTTCAAAACTGCGGCAAAAATCCTGGCCCTAATTATACTTTTAACATTTTTCATCATTAAATAATTTCATTAATTCTATTTATGTATGTTTTGTACAGTGAGCAATGCCAAGAAAACGCAAAGGGGCTGATTTGAGTCGCAGTACAAGTAAAGCTCGAAACTTGCGAAATAGCAGATCCGAAAGAACAGAAGAACAAATCCAGCAACAAAATACTGATGCACGTGTCAGAATGGCGCAATTGCATCAAGAAGAGCCAAAAGATACATGAGCTGAACGCAATGAAGTCAGAAGATTAGAACAACGACAATCACGCCGTTTCACAGTCAATAGACGAAGAACAAATGACCAACAACGACAACAGGTACATCGAGCATTTATATCTGATTCATTCCTGCGTCTAGCATTCCAGTATGAGCCCGATATTGAATATTATGCTCATTCAAAAGTGGTAATTGGTGCTATGGACAAGGAATATCCGCATTGTCATGCTCTGAAATTCAAAAATGAGCCAGCTGGGATGTGTTGCGCGTCAGGAAAAGTGCAACTACCTGAAATTGAAACACCACCTGAACCATTGAACGGCTTACTTATCGGCACGGATCCAGATTCTAACGTGTTCCTGAAGTCAATTCGAAGATTCAATTCATGCTTTCAAATGACATCGTTCGGAGCAACAGAAATAATTCGAAATACTAATGCAAATGGTCAACAATTCAATTCTACATTCAAAATCAGAGGCCAAGTTTATCATAAAATGGGCTCACTGCTGCCAATGCCAAACAAACCACATAAATTCTTACAAATCTACTTTATGGGCGGCGAGGATTCCGGAAGCGCACTTGCCAATCGCGTGAATGCACGTTGTGATTATAATAACCTTGATTCACTTTATGCCAGACGCATCGTCAGCGAGCTAGATGCTCTTTTGAACGAGCACAACGAGTTGTTAAAAATATTCAAATCACATATGCACCAATTACAAAGCGATAATCACGCTATCGTCATTAATCCTGATAAAACACCAGCTGGAAAGCATATTCGTAGATTCAATGCACCCGTTGTTGATGATGTTGCTGGAATCATGGTTGGCGATTGTACAGCTGCACGAGAAATTGTGATTCGTAGAAGAAATAATAATCTTCAGTTCATTGCTGACACACATCGTTCATATGACGCTCTCCAATATCCGCTAATATTCTGGAAGGGACAAGACGGATATTGCATAAACATAAAACAACGAGATCCCGTATCAGGTACTTCATTGATTATTAATTTGATCATTAATCATTTAACAAAACAATTAAATTATTGAACGTAATAAATTTAAATTAATTTTTATGAACAAATATTACAGGAGCTGAAACAAACAAGAACGTTAGCTCAAAGGATTATTATGCGTACCGATTAATGATTAGACGTGGCCTGGACAACGTCATTTTACGATGTCGTGAGCTTTGTCAACAATTCATGGTCGACATGTACGCGAAGATTGAGAGCGAACGACTACGATACTTACGATATGATCAACAAAAGCTGCGCGTGGAAGAGTACATTCATTTGCGAGACGCTATCAACAACAACGCCGACGTCGCCGAAATTGGTAACCATGTCATTTTACCATCATCGTACGTAGGCAGTCCACGTCATATGCAAGAATATATACAGGATGCTCTGACTTTCGTGCGCGAATATGGACGACCATGTTTATTTATCACGTTCACATGTAATCCAAAATGGCCAGAGATTACATCTTTGCTACTGCCTGGTCAAAATGCAATACATCGCCATGACATTACAGCACGTGTGTTCAGACAAAAGTTGAAGTCTTTAATAAGTTTCATTACTAAATCACATGTATTTGGTCCCACACGTTGCTGGATGTATTCGGTTGAGTGGCAAAAGCGAGGATTACCTCATGCACACATTTTGGTTTGGTTCATCGACAAAATCCGTCCTGAAGAAATCGATAGTATTATTTCTGCGGAAATTCCAGATCCATCCACTGACCAACTGCTGTTTGATATTGTTACAACAAACATGATTCATGGTCCATGTGGTACTCTTAATAGTTCATCGCCTTGCATGGCTGATGGAAAATGTACTAAAAATTTCCCTTAAGATTTTACCAATGATACGGTCACAAATGTCGACGGATACCCAATATATCGTCGAAGAAATCCTGAAAATGGCGGACAATCATTTATTAAAAATATCATCAACACAGACATTGATATTGACAATCGTTGGGTGGTGCCATATTCGCCTCTGCTGAGCAAGACATATAATGCTCATATTAATGTTGAGTTCTGCAGTTCTGTGAAGAGCATCAAATACATTTGCAAGTATGTCCATAAAGGCAGTGATATGGCTGTGTTTAGAGTGGAAAATACTAATGTGAATGCTCCTCCAGTGAATAAAAACGATGAAATAACGCTCTACCAAATTGGTCGGTACATCAGCTCCAATGAAGCTGCTTGGCGTATCTTTGGTTTTCCAATTCATGAACGGGATCCAGCAGTTGTTCAGTTAGCCATCCATCTTGAAAACGGTCAGCGTGTATTTTTCACGAACGAGACAGCGATTGATCGTGCAATAAATCCACCTAAAACTACACTCACTGCATTTTTTGAATTGTGTAATCGTGCGGATAATTTTGGTGCCTTTGCATGAACATTACTCTATTCACAAGTACCACGCTATTTCACATGGACTCAAACAAAAACATGGATGCCCCGCAAGCAAGGCTCACCAGTTGCTGCATGTCTCAATTTATTCAAATCAAACGCCTTGGGGCGATTATTTACAGTCAATCCAAGACACACGGAGTGCTTTTATCTTCGACTGTTGTTGGTTAATGTTACTGGCCCATTATCATTTCAAGATATACGTAAAGTGAATGGACAACAATATCCAACGTATAAAGATGCATGCCTTGCACTCGGCTTGCTGGAAGACGACAACCAGTGGGAATGCATGCTTGCTGAAGCTGCATTGAACTGTACAGCAATACAAATTCGTCTACTATTCGCTATAGTGTTGACTACATGTTTCCCAGCCCGAGCACAGATATTATGGGAAAATCACAAAGATTCAATGACTGATGATATATTGCATCAACATCGTATACGGTGCCACGATCTAACCATAACATTCAGCGACGAAATGTACAATAAAGCATTGATTGCTATTGAGGATCTTTGCATTGTCATTGCCAACTTACCACTTAGTAATTTCGGTATGAATTCGCCAAATCGAACTGCATCTGATTTAATGAATACTGAAATGAATCGTGAACTGCAGTACAGTACTGTAGAAATGGCAGCGATTGTTGCCCGCAATGTCCCACTAATGAATGAGGAACAAAGAACCATTTATGATCGCATTATGCTCGCAGTTTCAGCTGGACAAGGTGGGTTCTTCTTTTTGGATGCACCGAGTGGAACTGGCAAAACATTCGTTATTTCGCTAATTCTTGCTGAAATACGATCAAATAATGGCATCGCATTGGCCGTTGCATCATCGGGCATTGCAGCAACTTTATTGGATGGAGGTAGAACAGCTCATTCAGTATTTAAGCTGCCACTAAATATTCAGAATAACCCTGACGCAGTATGCAACATTAAGAAACAATCGTCCATGGCCACTGTGCTGAAACGGTGTAAAATTATTATTTGGGATGAATGTACTATGGCACACAAACATTCACTTGAGGTGTTGAACAAGACATTGAAAGATATTAAAAACAGTGACAAACTATTTGGCGGAACTCTGTTGGTCCTTTCAGGTGATTTCAGACAAACACTTCCAGTCATTCCACGTTCAACATACGCTGATGAGATCAACGCTTGCTTAAAATCATCTCCATTGTGGCGTAATGTTGAAAAATTACAGCTAAAAATAAATATGCGCGTTCAAATGCTTCAAGATCCATCCGCTGAAACATTTTCAAAACAACTCTTAGATATCGGTGATGGAAAAGTTGCTATAGATGAAACTGGATACGTAAAATTACCGACCGATTTCTGCACAATCGCTGATTCGCAAGATACTCTCATTGAACAAATATTTCCCGATGTACACACACAGTACATAAATCATGAGTGGCTTGCAGAAAGAGCGATTTTAGCAGCAAAAAATGTAGACGTTGTCAATTTAAATCTAAAGATACAAATGTTGTTGCCAGGGAACTTGGTATCATATAAATCTATTGATACAGTTTGCGACGACAGCGAAGCAGTAAATTTTCCCACAGAGTTTTTGAACTCACTGGATTTGCCAGGCATGCCACCGCATAATTTACAATTAAAGGTTGGATCTGCAATTATCTTGCTTCGTAATTTGAACCCGCCCCGGCTGTGCAACGGTACGCGATTAGTCATTCAAAAATTAATGAAAAACGTGATCGAAGCCAGGATTTTAAATGGCAAGTTCAGAGGTGAAAATATACTCATACCACGGATTCCTATTATACCTACAGATGTGCCAATTCAATTCAAACGTATTCAGTTTCCGATTAGATTGGCATTTGCAATGACTATCAACAAATCCCAAGGTCAAACGATGTCTGTTTGTGGATTAGATTTGAGAACACCATGTTTTTCACACGGATAATTATACGTGGCATGCTCTCGAGTGGGTAAACCATCCAGTTTGTTTGTGTTAGCTAAAGATGGACTAACAAAAAATATCGTTCACGCTATAGCATTAAGAGATTGATATTGTTTAATAGTGTTACTGTCGTAATTGTTTAATTAATGATATATAATTTTAAGGAATAAATTATAATAACTTAAAAATAATGTTTGCCTTTTGTTATTTTTATATTCCCTCATCGTTCACAGCGCTCCATGCTTATTTCACGCATATACCACATTCTTACATACATACAATATACACATTCTAACATACATACATACTTACAATAAGTAAGCTATTTTTTGTCTACACTAGAAATTACTAGGAAATTATTTATATGGCAAAACAACGTTTGCCGGGTCAGCTAGTAAATATATATATCTGGGGTATGTGATAAAGGCCAATGGAGATCAAGGAGAGCATGTGAAAGAAAGAGTCAAGATAGGTTTAGAAGTTATTGTGGTTTGAAAATTCAAAAAATAGTGTTTTATTAAGCTTCTTGCAGACTTTTGAGCTCGGAGAGCTTAAAATGACACGAAAATCATATTTTTGAGCTCAAAGAGCACAAAAACATAATAAGTGTAATTTTATGTGCTTAAGTATGGAATTAGCGGTAAGTTGCAGGGATGGCCTTTAAGGTCAACAGTTTTCTTAATTTTTTTTTTTTGTGAAATGGCTGAAAATTTGTTCCTTTACGAACCTTGAACAGGGTATTCTTGAGTCATAAGTTACAAATACTAACCAATATGTTGAATCAGCTTCTTAATTAAGCATAGTTTGATTACTCATTCGACGTCGTTTAATATGATGAATTTTGTCCTGGGTCTAAATATTTTTTTTTTTTTTAGTAATTGTGTGAGAATATATATTCTATAACAATCTATTATGCTTTACTATTTATCAATACTATTTCTCCTTTTTCCGCGGCTGTGGCCGACTTACAGTCTGTACCCGCATTTGCCTGTGCCCCGCCCCTTAGCACAGTGACCAAGGAAACCACAGAAACCTGGCCAGGGTACAGTCGGCATGGGAGCAAGCCTTGGAAATTGCAGAAAAATTGCGACTTCCAGGGCTCGAACCCACGCCTGAGCGACTGTTGTACGGGTAGTTTAAGACTTAAACCGCTCGGCCACGCAGTCGCCGTCCTGGGTCTAAATATAACGACTAGAACTTAGTTTTATTCAATTGAATTAATATAAATATTTTGCAAAAAAATATATTTTCACCAGAAAAAAATGTTGTATTTACGCAATAATATATGTTCGTTCTTTCTTAATCCCTATGATGGAGCCTGACTTCATTGATTGATTTATGCGTAATACTACGCAGTTATGTGAGTTCGTGCATGATCATTTCATATTATGCATAATTATATAAAGCCATACTGAGTCATACAGACTTAGAGTCATGTGGGGCAAGTGTGCGCAGTGGGTAAGAGTGCGCAATTCCATGTATTTGGGACTCAAAAGAATGGGTTTGCGCATTCTCTCCCACTGCGCACACTTGCCCCACATGAGCCTATGCATTCTCTAATGTTCCAATAACGTATATATAGCATTAAGTAAAAATTAGCAATGCATATATTATATTCGAAAACAAAAATGCACGGATTAAATTAAAAAACAATACTTGATGAAAGTTTATTTAATATTTATTAAACTACACATAAATTAATTTATTCAACACTTTAATAAAATGGTTTTTAATAAAACCACGTATAAATTTCAATACTACATTTAATAATATAGATTTAATAACATAATTATTTTTGAAAATAATCAGTTACTTTGTCGGAGAATTATTTTAAGATTGTAACGAAATTGTTTTCTACAACTTGTAAGACCATTAACTAAAATGAAAATTGTGATTCTCATTAATTTGAAGCTGCAAAAGAATTTGATGACATCATAAGTATATTCACTGCAAAACGAATGAAAGTATTTATCAGGCGCTATAACCAATGTATTTTGCTATGAGTTTACTACTATAAGTACTGTGAATTCGGTTGCTATAAACGATTTGTCGCTATAAGCAATGTTGTTATAAGCTGTTTTTTTGCTTGAGAATTTTATATGTAATAGAGACGGGACCAAAAAATTTCGTCGTAATAACCGACACAATAATAAGCGAAGTCGCTGTAAACGGTTTTGACTGTATTTTCATACGTGGCATCTCATAAAATGATAGAACAATAGTCAACTAGAGGTAATATAGTTTCTGAGATTAGCATTCTCTTTATATCCATACTAAAAATATTTTTTCGCAATTTTAAACTATACGAAGTAGAGTTTATTTTATTCACAGTTTTTGAAATATGTAAATTCCAAGACAGATTCTCTGAAATGTGGAGCCCTATATACACTTAGCTGATTCAACGTAGGGCAGGGTAATACCATCAATAATTATCGGAGATAGAGCATTTCGATGTATTTTTAACCTATTCCTTGAACTAAATAGCATAGCCTTTGTTTTAATTAAGTTTATTTCTAAAACATGATCTCGAGCCCAATTTGCGACAGCTTGAGCACCAATTGTTAAATTTATAATTGCATCATGAAGTTGAGAGTAGTAGAAATGCATATAAATAATTATACCATCGGCAAATAAACCATGTGTGCTGTAAATTAACTTAGACGCTACTGAGTTTATCACTAATAGAAATAAAATAGGACCAAGAACTGAGCCTTGCGGTACACCAGAGGAAGTACTCAAAAACTCAACTGGTGAGCCCAAGTCATTTATAACCGATTAAGATCTATTTCTTAAAGATAAAAAGAACCATTCCCCTGATAAAACAGAATGATTTGATATGATAAAGAATGATTAAAAAATTAATCATTTTTAATGATTTCAAATCATGTAAATCATTTTCAAAATTTCACAATGAATCATTATGAATCATTTTGAATAATGGGAAATAGGCAGTATATGAAATGATTAAAAATGATTAAAAATTTTTAATCATTTCAAAACATTTCTAATCCTGAAATAATGTTCAAATTTTTGTCTCCAGTTATGATTAAAAATGATTCAACTAGTATTTAAATTTTTAAATCATGTGAAATCATTACTAATCCTAAAATACTTTCTGAATTTTAGTTACCAGTTATGATTGAAAATGATTCGGTCAGTATTAAAAATTTTTAATCATTTTATATCCTTTTTAATCGTAAAATAATGCTCGAATTTTTTTTGCCGGTTATGATTGACTATGATTAGGTCAGTATATGAAATTTTGAATCATTTCAAATCATTTTTAATCCTGAAATAATGCTTGAATTTTTGTTACCGGTAATGATTAAAAATGATTCAGCTAGTATTAAAAATTTTGAATCATGTTAAATCATTGCGAATCCTAAAATACTTTCTGAATTTTTGTTTCTAGTTATGATTGAAAATGATTCGGTGAGTATTAAAAATTTTTAATCATCCTCAATCTTTTTTAATCGTGAAAAAATGATCGAATTTAATCACTGGTTATGATTGATTATGATTCGGTTAGTATTAAAAATTTGGAATCATGTTAAATCATTGCAAATCCTAAAATACTTTCTGAATTTTTGTTACTAGTTATGATTAAAAATGATTCGGTCAATATTAAAAATTTTTAATCATTCTAAATCTTTTTCAATCGTGAAATAATGCTCGAATTTTTTTCACTGGTTATGATTGAATATGATTTGATTAGTATTACAAAATTTATATCATGTTGAATCATTACGAATTCTAACATACTTTATACATTTTTGTCACCAATTATGGTTGAAAATAATTTCGTTAGTATTAAAAATGTGGAATCATTTAAAAAATTTTGTAATCATGAAATAATGCTAGAATGTTTGTAACCAGTTATAATTGGAAATTATTTGATTAGTATTAGAAAATTTGTGATTATGTCAAATAATTTGACATCATAAAATAATGTTTAAATTTTTGTTATCCGTCACGAGTTGAAATGATTCGGATAGTATAAAGAAGTTTTCAATAATGGTAAATTATTTCTATTGGAGAAATTTCGATTAAACGAAATGGTTTGATAAAACCACCAATGGTTAATTTATATTATTATTTTTTTTTAACGTTATAGAGTAGTGTACATCATTTTCAAAATTAATCATTCATTATTTCAAATCGTTGTTAATACTATTTTCGGCTTGGAAAATATCTGGAGACAGAGTGATTTGGAAGTATTTTGAATTTTTAATAGTCATCATCATAATGGTTATTGAAATAATATTTGAATTTATTCTTCAGCACTGAATTCTAGTCTCACCACTTTGAAATTTTCTGCATTTTAATTTTTTACCTTACGATTTTATTGCGATATTCTCTCATTGTTGTACATTGTAAAAATTCGAGAGTAAATTCCGAATGAAATTTCACTTTCATAACTCGGAGTAAAACGTAAAATTTTTTTTCAACTACAAAAATTGAAAAAATAATTACAATTTGAAAAAAATTCTTTAATTAAACAAAAAAAAAAAAATAAAAGGCTTCATTAATTTTCACACCAACAACAACTATTTCTTACTTTTATTTACCAGCCCGAATAAAAAAAATTATCTATAATTGTATATACTGATATATTAATATACATGAAAAATGGCCCGATATAAATATCTATTATTGTATAGAATCACATATAATTATGTAGAATTATATGTGATTATTTCCATAGAAATGAAAAAAATTTGGCGTGCACGAGAACCGAACCACGGACCTGACGCTTGAAAAACTAATTCACTATTTTTTTTTTAAAGAAGTTTATTTGCTTATGAAAATCCATTTACTAATTCACTACCTGTTTACTTATATATAAGACTTACTTATATATTGGAGTTTGTAAAAACTAGAAGTAATGCAAATCGTATACATGATCGATTTGTAGTGAACAAAATTTTTTATAAAATTTATAAATTATTAATATATATATATATATATATATATATATATATATATATATATATATATATATATATATATATATATATATATATATATATATTAGATATATATATGTATATATTATATAATGATATCTAATGGATATAATGATATATAATGAAATTTTTAAGATGCTCCATTGCTTTAAAATTTATAATTACTTTAAAATTAAAAAAGAATAGAAGTAGAATCAGAATTAAAAGCTCTGATTTTGATGTAATTATTTGTTTAGTATGTGGAACTATATATTGCTGGAGGGCTTGGGTAATAATTTTATAACTGGACAAAATTATTAATTTCGTAAAATCCAATTTTTCTATGAGTTAAAACAGTTCCTATTTCATTATTTGATTTGCAAAATACTATAGATTAAAAAATTATTAATCATTGAAGCAATAGACCCTTAGATAAAAAAAAAAGAGAATGTTTAATTTATAGTAATCAAAAAATACCCACTGGAGTAAAAAAATTTATATGCAATTATATATGATTCATGTATAATTATACATGATTTCCGTATAAATATATATTATTATTTATAATTTTATATAATCATATATATTTTTTTTTTATATTTGGTTATTTATAATTATATTTATATTTATAATTATATAATTGTATATAATTATTAAAAAAATGTTGCATCTAATTTTGTATTATTATACATATTCATATGTAATTATGTACGACCATATGTAATTATATATAATTGTAATATAATTATATATGAGTATATACAATTATATATAAATTTTTTTTTCCAGGTAGTAGGAAAAAAGGTGTTTATTCTGTAGATCTTATTTCATTAATAATCTAAATAAAATCTTCCTCGCTTTGAATTTTACTCTGAAAGGAATTAAAGGCTCAAAAATCATTATTTTTCCATTCATGCCTTTTATTTTTACAATGTATAGCATAACTTTGATGGCGAGCAATTAAAAAAAAATTTCTTACAAACCCGGGTAAAAAAAATTTTATATATTTTACAATAATCACAAGAACATGTATAATTATATATAATATAATTTTTTGTACCCAGGAATCTTTATTTTTTTAATTACTTCGGTCTGAATGGCAAAAATAATTTTTTTTGTCGATCTTTTGGCCCAAAACCTTTTTTAACTGCTGTAGTGTGTCCTTTTCAAAATGTATCCAACATTATATTATATTTTTTAATCCTTAAATTACACTCTGATATTAGTTCGATATAGAATCTGAATTAAATATTTTCAATCATGCATTACTTTTCAATGGTGCTACATTACTCGATTTTTTTGTCTTTTCTTACTAAGCATAAATTGAGTTATCGCAAATGAAATTTTTTGGTGCTATTAAATACTATTTAAAAATAATTATTATAGAAATTTTATCTACTGATGAGGACCTATGAAATTTTTAGTAAGTAAACATAAATATTTTCGTCGAACTGTTGCATTTTTATTATAAAATTTCAAAATTTGAAAGTATTGAATCAATTTTAATGATAAAAATATAATTAAAAATAATTAAGAATTTTCAATCATTTCAAATCATTTTTAATCATAATTTTATGATTAAAAATGATTTAAAATTCTTAATCATTTTGAATAATTTTTAATTATATTTTTATGATTAAAAATGATTGAAAATGATTTAAAATTCTTAATCATTCCAAATAATTTTTAATTATATTTTTATGATTAAAAATGATTTAGAATGATTAACATTTTTTAATCATTTCAAATCATTTCGTTTTATCAGGGTCGACAGTATTTATTGAGAAACCTAACTTTATTAAAGTCACAAGAATATCTTTGTGATCCACAAAATTAAAAGCTTTAGTCAGATCAAAGAGTGCCAATAACGTTAATTTATTCTCTTCCGTTGCACACCTAATGTCTCCAACTAGTTTTAGTAACGCAGATTGAGTGCTATGATGTTTTCTAAAGCCTGATTGATACTTATCTATTAGTTCATTATCCTCCAAGTAATCTACCACTTGATTAGCAATAATTCTTTCAAATACTTTGCTCAAGTGAAAAGTATTTGCTACTGGACGTGTATCCGACAGTAATCGCGGTGGTGAGACTTTGTTTAGAGGAATGATAAATATAGTTTTCCAAGCAACAGGAAAAATACCAGAACTAAGAGATCGATTAAAAAGTGCTGTAAGATAAATAGATATTTGCGGAAGATGATTTTTCAGCCATTTTAAATCTATACCGTCAGGGCTTTTATCCTATGTTTTTGTTAATGTAAGATGTAATGCTTTTGTAACATCAACAATATCAATTTCTGACTAATCAAAAGTGCAACTCACACTATTCATCATATCACACTATTCATCAACACTGGGAGACAAAAAATTTTTGAAGTCAAAATCACAGCTTAATTTTTTGAAATTTTCGATTTTCATAACGGAAAGTTTTTTATCAAATTTTTTCAATAAATTTCCACAAAATATGAAAAATTGAATATTAAAAGAAATCAGGCTGTAGTTATGTTTTGAGTTAAATTTCCAAAAATCAATTTATCATAGGATCTCGACGTTTTGAGGTCCTTAAGGAGTTACCTGGATTTCATGGCTTCAAAAAAATCAACTTCTTTTTATTGTCCTAATAATTTCTACAACATCTCGAGAATATTATCCTAAATTTTCAAGTCAATCCGAATATAAGTTTCGGAGATACAGCCTTGGGAAGGTGCGCTCTTAAAGTCAAGTAGGCTCAGTGCGCCGCATGTATATCGGAGCAGCTGTTCGTCTATTGTTTGTCCGTATTTATTGTCCATTACTTTCACTTTCTAATACTTTCACTTTTTCCTAAGGGCAACTCGTTTGAAATACTTCAGTTAGTAATTACTACTTGATTAAAAAAATAATTAGGAAAACAGTTGACCCTGAAGGCCATCCCTGCAACTTCCCGCTAATTCCATACCTAGGCGCTTGAGATTGCACTTATGACGGTTTTGCGCTCTTCGAGCTAAAAAATACAATTTATGTGTTATTTTGTGCTCTCCGAGCTCAAAAGTCTGATAGGAGTTTGATAAAACACTATTTTTTGAATTTTCAAATCGCAATTACTTTTGAATGAATGAACCGATTTTTCCGCGATTGGCGGCATTCGACGTAGTCTTTAAAGCCTCATAAAAAATTTTCAAGTTCGAATTGATCGAACTAGAAATTTCAGAGTAATTCCGAAAAAACGCTTATTTTGGTTTCCTTTCTTTCACTATATCTCTCGAACGAATCAACCGATTTTGACCGAATTAGCGGTGATCGACGTGGTTTTTCAAGGTAAAGAGCTGATTAGTTTTTGTAGTTGATTGATAGAGCCATTTAAAAGTTATTAAAAAAAAACCACATTTAAATGAAAATTTTTTTGTAGTATTTTTGAGGTATCTCAAAATTTTTTTAAATCTATCGGTTCGAATTGGTTCAAATTTACAGAAAATCTAAGTTTGAGGAAACTCTTTAGAACACCGTTTAGTAAGTTCCGATCGGTTTAGTCGTTCAAAGGTTATAAGCGGTTTACATACTCACACACACACATATACACACACACACATACACACACACACACACACACACACACACACACATACGCACGCATACATACAGACATTGTGACAACATCGCGGGGGTAGTCAGGGAAGCTTCTTGTGACCTTAAGACGTCGAGATCTGATAAAAACACGATTTTTGCAAAACGGGATAAAACCAATAACTTCCCGATTAAAAAAAGTCTTCGATTTTCTTAGCGGTAAGTTAAAAAACTCTTTTCCGCAAAAGTAAACTGACTGGTAAATCAGTTGATAAATTAACTGTTTATTGTGGTTCGGCAATAAGAAGAAACTGTGAGTCAGTGCCCGGGAAAAACGGATTAGATCTGGCCATGTATAAACAGATCTAGCCAGATCTGCCTTAGCAGATCTGACCAGATCTTTAAATTGTCTCTATCTGATGAGATCTGGCCATATATAATTATATCTGACCAGATCTGGTCAGATCTTTAAATTGCCCGGGTAAAAAAGATTATATATAATTATATATACTCATACATAATTATATACGAAAAATTGCCCTATATAATTATATAGAATTATTTCCATAAAACAAAAAAAAATCGGCGCGCGTGGGAACTGAACCTGGGACCTGACGCTTGGAAGACTAATTCATTACCTGTTTATCTACGAGGCTTACTTGAAGACTAGAGTTTGTAATAACTAAAAGTAATGTGATTCGTGTCCATGATCGATGCGTAATGAACAAAGTTTTTTATCAAATTTGCAAATTATTAATTATCAATATACGCTGATAGAAAGATTTATTAACTATTAA
This sequence comes from Cotesia glomerata, assembly GCF_020080835.1. Classification (NCBI taxonomy): domain Eukaryota; kingdom Metazoa; phylum Arthropoda; class Insecta; order Hymenoptera; family Braconidae; genus Cotesia; species Cotesia glomerata. Next base: position 308,229 of record NC_058167.1, on the reverse strand, counting down.
CAAATTAATTTATTCGAAGACAATTATTTAATTTATTAAATTCTAATAAATATTTTTTAACATTCAATAAATATTTATTTGGGAGGAAAGTATATTTATTAAAATAGATTATAAGTATTTATTAATAAATAACAAATATAGTTATATCTGGCCAGATATAATAAAATCTTTTTATGTCTGATGTATTTTTAAACCCAGATATAGTTATATCTGTTTAGATCTGATCAGATATGACTAGATCTGATCATGTCTGATGTATTTTTCCACTCAGATATAGTTATATCTGTTTAGATCTGATCAGATATGACTAGATCTGATCATGTCTGATGAATTTTTCAACTCAGATATAGTTATTAGACTGATTCAAAAAAATCGACAATTTTTTTTTCTTAAATATATCGAAAATATTGTTGGAAATGATGAAAAAAAAATCCTGTGAAAGTTACAGCCCTTAATATTAATATTAAGATGTCCCGCATGGTAAATTTCAATTTCTCGTATGATTAACATGGGAAAGCTTGTTTTTTTGAGTATAGAATTTTATAACTCTTTTATTGTTTATCAAAAAAGCTAGACTAAATCATTTTCTTGTGTAAAATTGAACGTTCTACAAAAAAGCTATCTTAGAATTTTTCGATAAACCGACGCTTTTTGAAGTTATTCAACTTTAAAATATAATTTATAATATTTTCTCATTTTATTCCAATTTTTTGACGAAACTATCAAGTTTATCAAAAAATTTTGTCAAATTTTACAAATTTTTTGTATTCTATATTTTTTCTTTTGGTTTAACAGATCCTTTTATTTAACTGTCAAATTTCTAATACTGTCGTATCTTAATTTTTCAATAAGTTCAAATTAATTTTATTTTCAATTAAAAATTATTTTCATCTATTATTTAATTGATTTTATAAGTTCATAATATTATATATTTCAAATTCATGCAATTAATTTTATTACTTTAATAAAAATGTACTGATTTAATTTTTTTATTTATCGAAGCTAGTTTAACAGTTAAAATCATCGAAGCGCGAAACAGAGAAGACATCGGTTGTACTATTTGTTCTTAATTAACCACACTACTATTCATACCATCAAAAAAGCTTCAAGGACGCCCCCTCCCTTAGTATCTGACCACCTCGCACTACAACGCTCATTATTCCGCGACTCGACGCTTTAACCGAACTTTTTTGATTTGTGTAATAATAACCCATTGTTCAATTGATAACTGTGAGTGACGCGGTGTTCTAACCTCCAAATTCGGACTTTGATTGTTGCTATAGTTTATCATTGTTTTTCGTGAATATTTTTGGCTTGTATTTTAAATTAATTTTTTTGCAATTAATTAATTCATATCCTAGAATTCCTTTTTTATGGGTTATTTGTCCAATTATTTGATGAACGATATTTATTCTTCTTTTAATTATTTCGTAACTGAGTCCTTTTTTAAATGGACAAAATCGATTATAAAAAATGGATAAAGAAATTTATTTAATTGGTTTTCCAATAACTGGTATTGTTGGACGTAAACTTCCAACTTTTAAGGACGTTTTAGCTTTATTTTTCTATAATTACAAAGTACAAAAGTGTGGTGTTAAACAAAGTGCTTTATTTACTGTGACCGAGGTTCAAGAACAATGGAAAAAGGCTCAAATTCCTACTTGTGAGACTTTAAATGCCATCAATAAGTTATTGAGAATGTTCAAAAAGTAGCAAAGTTTGCAGCGTAGTTATAAACGGAGACAATCATTCACGCAAATCAAAAATGAAACTGTTTTTAAGAATAAGTTGAAGGAGTTATTTGATATTGCTCACACGAAAGCAGCCAAAACCTTAAGTAAAGAGGGAAATGAATTTTTGCTAGCCCAGAGATCATCAGGTCGGCGTGGATTTATTGATAATTTTCCACAAAAACCTCTAACATATAAAGAACTGATGGAGGTAGATGAAGAAAGTATGTATTAATTCAAGTTTTTCACAAATATTTCATGTTAGTTGCTGATTGATTAATTCATTGACTTTAAAATGAGAGAAAAAGAATTGTAAAATATGGAGATTTTTTACTTTTCGCATTAAGTAGACAAGCAAGCACACAAAATCTTTATATTATTTTTACTTCATTAATTTTTGCAAAAAGTGTGATTTTCAGTAAAGTTTGGTTAAAAGTTTTTGGATGCTGCGGTCAAAAAGCAGTATAAAAAAAATCACGGAAAAAAAGCTTTGCAATTTTTATGTTTTTTTACTTCATGAGCTTTCAAGAATATATCGAGCTGTGAACATTTTTAAAAGTACGATGTTTTAATAATTTACAGATTCGGATGAACTGGTTGACAATAGTACCATCACTCCAAGCCAAGATAGTAACACTACTTCAAGGCAAGGTACACTAACAACATCACAATCAACGATAAGTCATGTTTCAAATTTCGAAGTTGAATTATATCTGCCAAAAGTGACTTTAAAAATGTCTATAATGACACCTGAACTTGTTGCTGCATTAGATCGCTGCATTATATCATAGCTGCAACTTTAAAAATTGTTGGATATGATCTTAATGATGTTAATTTAAGCTATAGTACTATTCGACGGGCACGTGTATCTCTAAGAGAAGGTATAGCTAGAGAACTAAAGGAACAATTGAAATTGGATGATAATTACGTTGTTCATTGGGACGGGAAACTTTTAAGTGATATAGTTGGGTCTGATACCGTTGATAGGCTGCCTATTGTTTTATCGTCATCTGGTGAAGAACAATTATTAGGAGTTCCAAAAATAAATTCTGGGACTGGAATAGAACAAGCAACAGCTGTACATTCGATTCTAGATCAGTGGGGTGTTAGTCGATATGTTAAAGCAGTGTGCTTTGATACTGCAGTTACTAACACAGGTAACATTACAAAATTTTTCTCATGACGTTGAAATAAATTTGTAAGATTTACACAATTTCGCTTAAAATACTTTAAGATCATTAACATAAAACTGAAAATTTTTTTTGTTTCTTAAGTTTTTGTGAGCAACAACAAGTTTAAAATACAATTTGCATTATTCCAATATCTTACTTGAATTTTATTTTTTAGGTATTTATCACGGCGCAGGTGTTGAATTAGAGAAAGCTTTAGGTCGGGAACTTATTTGGTTACCATGTCGTCACCACATGTTTGAAATTATTTTAAAAAGCGTTTTTGAAGTATATTGGCCTAAACAAACAGGCCCGAACGTGCCAATCTTCAATCGATTCAAAGGTTTTTGGAACAAAATTGATAAATCAAAATTCAAAGCGGGTATAGAAGATACCGCTGTTGATCAAGCTTTGTCAGACATCACTGATGAAATTTTATGATTCATTGGAGAATATTTGCAGGTAAGGTCTGTGTTAAGTGATTAAGTTTTGTTGCATATCTTAAAAAATCGTTGAGAAGAAATAAAGCTTATCAAACTTATCGGTTCAAAAATTATTTGTATTTTGGTTCAAATTCATTCATTATTTCTTTTATTTTCGACGAATGGAAAATAATAGTTTATAAATCAATATTTTGAATTTTAACTTCTTTGCAGAAATATCATCCAAGGAGTGACACAGATAATTTTTGGAGCTGTCATCAGTTTTCTTAGGAGTTGTTCCAAAAAAAAATTTTTCGTTCAAAAGTCCAGGAGCTATGAGTCATGCTCGTTGGATGTCCAAAGCAATATTTTGTTTAAAAATATTCATTTTTCGGGAAGAATTAAAACTCACAACTTATGAGATAAATAGCCTCCGAGAAATATGCAAGTTTATCATCACAAATTATATAACAGCGTGGTTTACTTCGATTTCAGCGACTTTGGCTGCACAACATGATTTAATTTTCATGCAGAAATTAATTCGATACAAAGCAGTAAATTTGGCAATATCTACTGCAACTACTGAAAAAATGAAGATTCACCTATGGTATTTATCTGAAAAATTAGCCGTTATATCTTTATTTGATGGATGTGTAAAAAATGAAGTGAAAGAACAAATTATTGTTAATTTGAAGAATCGAGATGGTTTTAATACGAAAGCCAAAAAATTAGAGATCAGACAAGAAGACATTGAAGGATTTTTGCAGAAATATATGAGTGATTTTGTATCAAAAGATTCTATGTTCATTTTTACAGCGTTTGATTTACCGTATGATTTTATGGAAAGAGATGTGAATTTTTGGCCTTTTGATAAAAATTATAATGAATGTGTGAAGTTTTTTGATAAATTGACTGTGGTTAACGATGTAGCGGAACGTGGGGTAGCGTTGGTCGAACATTACAATAAGTGTTTTACAAAAAATGAAGAACAATTGCAATACTTATTACTTGTTATCAGTGAATATAGGAAAAAATTTCCGAATTTTAATAAAACTACTCCAATGTCACAAGGTTAAGGAAAAAAAAAAAATAAAAATAATTTTTAATTGAAAATAAAAATAATTTGAATTTATTGAAAAATTAAGATACGATAGTATTAGAAATTTGACAGTTAAATAAAAGGATCTGTTAAACCAAAAGAAATATACAATACAAAACATTTGTAAAATTTGACAAAATTTTTTGATAAACTTGATAGTTTCGTCAAAAAATTAAAAAATATTATAAATTATATTTTAAAGTTGAATAACTTCAAAACGCGTTGATTTATCGAAAAATTCTAAGATAGCTTTTTTGTAGAACGTTCAATTTTACACAAGAAAATGATTTAGTCTAGCTTTTTTGGTAAAGGATTAAAGAGTTATAAAATTCTAAACTCACAAAAACAAGCTTTCCCATGTTAATCATACGGGAAATTGAAATTTACCATGCGGGACATCTTAATATTAATATTAAGGGCTGTAACTTTTACAGGATTTTTTTTTCATCATTTCCAACAATATTTTCGATATATTTAAGAAAAAAAAATAGTCGATTTTTTTGAATCAGTCTATTATATATATATATATATATATATATATATATATTAGGGTGATTCAAAAAAACTTTTTAATTTTTTTTTTAACTCTTACCCTCTCAAATGTTTCTATTTGATATAAAAAAAATCCTCACCAAACACGAGCCCTATAGCTCAACTCTAAGGGGTCGCTTTTTTTATTTTAGTTTTCCATTTAATTAACATGGGAAAAGTTCTGTTTTGTTTTAAATTGAATTTACACATAATTTACGCAATTTTTTACAAAAAACGATTTTATATTCTTAAAGTAAAGTCTTTGAGCTTTACAAAACTCTAAGACAAAGTATGATTATCTCTACAAAAAGACTAGTTACAGCCATTTAAAAATGACTAAATTTCGAAATTTAAAGAAATAGTTGGCAATTGGGTCATTCCATGTCAGATCGACAAATAGTTGGAATCGATCTCTTTCAATTTGGACAAATTTTTATCAGAAGTTTTCGTTTATCATAAAACGAAGTTCTGCCAAAGGAAAAACAATAAAAAATTTTTTTTCAAAAGATATGCAAATTCAAAATTTCGCAATTTTTTCAGTTTTTCAATTTTGTTTTTGTAATATCTTGAACACTATTGTAGGTATAGAAATGAACTTTTTTTGTTTAAAAGGGGACACTTAAGGTTATTGAAAAAAAAATTTCAAAAATGCAATATTTGTCAAATTATGAATTTTTGAAAATCGTTAAAAATGACGATCGAAGTTAAAATTTTAGCTCCATCCTTTTTGTATAATACATAGTAATCATTTTAAAAAATTCTGAAATTTTTAGAAGGGTGTTTTTTTTCAAAAATATCAATTTTTGAATTTCGAAAAAAAATTTTTTTTCGTTTTTTGCAACTTCTGAAATAGATGAAGTTATGCAGATACATAGTATTGTAATTTTGAGAGTTACAACTTGAATTTATCACGTGGAAATATTGAATAATAAATTAATTTCAACTGTTTTTTTATTTTTTTGATATGATCTCAAAGTCATCCTTAACGCATGGAAAATAAAAAGAAATTGAAATTAATTTATTACTCAATATTTCCACGTGATGCATTCAAGTTTTAATCCTCAAATTTACAATATCATGTATCTGCATAACTTTTAGTATAGACCGGATAGCTCAAATGGTAGAGGAGCCGACATGTCTTCGGAAGGTTCTGGGTTCGAATCCCAGTCCGAGCTATCTAATAATTTTTTCTCGCATATTCTATAAACTCACATTAAGATGATTCTCTCCACATTCGTTTCTCGATCCTTTCCTACCAATATCCTGTTACGTGAATGTGGAACGCTTCACGTAATGATTACCGTAACTCCTATTCTTTCCCGCTTCACAGCATTATTTATATTTATAAAAATGCTTGCCGTAAGATGGACGGTATGGCTTAATGTATATAGAATAATCGAAAGGAAATTCAATATTGACCGGATAGCTCAAATGGTAGAGTAGCCGACATGCCTTCGGAAGGTTCTGGGTTCGAATCACAGTCCGAGCTATCTAATAATTTTTTCTTGCATATTCTATAAACTCACATTAAGATGATCCTCTCCACATTCGTTTCTCGATCCTTTCCTACCAATATCCTATTACGTGAATGTGGAACGCTTCACGTAATAATTACCGTAACTCCTATTCTTTCCCGCTTCACAGCATTATTTATATTTATAAAAATGCTTGCCGTAAGATGGACGGTATGGCTTAATGTATATAGAATAATCGAAAGGAAATTCAATATTGACCGGATAGCTCAAATGGTAGAGTAGCCGACATGCCTTCGGAAGGTTCTGGGTTCGAATCCCAGTCCGAGCTATCTAATAATTTTTACTCGCATATTCTATAAACTCACATTAAGATGATCTTCTCCACATTCCTTTCTCAATCCTTTCCTACCAATATCCTGTTACGTGAATGTGGAACGCTTCACATAATAATTACCGTAACTCCTATTCTTTCCCGCTTCACAGCATTATTTATATTTATATTTGTAAAAATGTGGAACGCTTCACGATTTTGCGTGTCATCCAGACTATCATTTGCGTATATCCGGTCTATACAAATATAAATATTGCTGTAAAGCTCTTCGAGCTCAGAAGTCTAATAAAAGTTTGATAAAACACTATTTTTTGAGTTTTCAAACCGCAATAACTTTTGAATAAATGAACCGATTTTTACGTGGTTCGCGGCATTCGACGCAGTTTTTTAAGCCTTTTGAAAAATCTTTAAGTTTCAATTGATCAAACTAGAAATTTCGGAGTAATTCCGAAAAAACACTTTTTTGGATTTTCTTTCCTGCACGATATCTCTCAAATAAATCAACCGATTTTGACTTGATTAGCGGCAATTGACGTGGTTTTTCAAGGTTAAAAGCTGATTAGTTTTTGGAGTTGATCGATAGAGCCGTTCAAAAGTTATTCCAAAAAAACCACTTTTGAAAAAAATTTTTTTTACAGTTTTTTTTAGATTTCTCAAAATCTATCGGTCCGAGTCGGTCCAGCTTATATTCAAAATTTAAGTACAATCAAACCCTTTCGAATGGCACCAACCGCGATTAAATCGGTAAAGCCATTCAAAAGTTATGAGAGGTTTACATACTTACATACATACGCACACACACACACACACACACACACACACACACACACACACACACACACACTGGTGGCTGCCTTGGACATCAAAAATGCTTTCAATTCCGCTAATTGAGACTGCATCATGCAAGCTCTCGACGAGAAGAACGTGCCAACATATCTTCGCAGACTAGTGATTAGCTATTTTACAGATAGAGTGCTGAAATACGATACAAAGAATGGTCCGAAAGAGTATGATATAACCGGTGGTGTGCCACAGGGCTCTGTTCTTGGTCCACTTCTGTGGAATATCATGTATGACGGGCTCCTGAGACTGAAGCTTCCAAGATGTGTCAAACTGGTAGCGTATGCGGATGATGTTGCCTCAGTGATCGTCGCCAAACACCTCGACGAGATTCAACATCTGTTTGACATCAATTTTGAGAAGATCAACCAGTGGATGGATACAGTGAACCTACAACTGGCCAAGCAGAAGACCGAAGCAGTGCTTATTACCAGCCGAAAAGAAGTTGAAACAATTAAGCTAAAAGTCGGTGACCGAGAAATCACATCACAACCTCATATACGATATCTGGGAGTGATGCTTGATGCCCGACTCAACTTCAAGCAGCAAGTGGAACACGTCTGTATGAAAGCGTCAGTAGTGAGAGCTAGTCTCGCACGATTGATGCCGAACGTCGGAGGCCCAAAGCAGAGCAGGAGGCTGCTATTGTCATCAGTAGTCACATCGGTGCTCACCTACGGAATATCCATTTGGGATAATATATCGTATGAGTGCCCTACGAGTAACTAGCGCCTTCCGCACAATATCAGAGGAAGCAGTGTGTGTTATTTCCGGTACTCTGCCTCTCAGAGTCCTAGCTGAGGAAAGACGGAACCTATACCAACAAAAAAGGTCAACCACACTGAGCCCTGAAGAACTTAGAAGGGAAGAACGGCAACACAGCATCGCAAGATGGCAACAAGAGTGGAATGCTTCAGATAAGGGTCGGTGGACGTACCGTCTCATACCTCGAGTTGATGTGTGGTTCAACCGGAGTCACGGTGAGATCAACTATTATTTAACGCAGATGTTATCAGGACACTGATGTTACCGGAAGTATCTTCACCGCTTTAAGCACGATGATACCCCAGAGTGCCCGTCCTGTCCAGGGGTCAATGAAGATGCGGAGCATGTTTTTTTTGTGTGTCCACGTTTCAACCAACAGTGCGATGAGTTAGAGAAGATTCTGAAAAAGAGAACCCAACCAGAATCAATAGTAGAAGCAATGTTGTCGTCAGAAGCTGCCTGGAACGCCACAAGCACTTTTGCTACAAAAGTGCTTACAGAGTTGCGATCCATTGAGAAGAAAAGAGCGAAAGACAGAATCTAGAAGAAAGAAATAACATCTTAGCCACCAGAAGGAAGAACGGCAGCTAATTCCTCCCCCCGCAAAGAAATGCCTTACGGTGGTACCATGGGGGATCAGAGGATAGAAGAGAAAGGGGTTTAGGGTTTAGTGGGTAGGGGCGTCAGCGTCGAATTTTAGTATGACGCTGCATCGAGTCGCCACATATCCAGGCCAAACAGCTATGCTTAGAATCCGTAAAAAAGATTCCCCCGCCTAAGGAAAAAAAAAACACACACACACACACACACACACACACACATACATACATACAGACATAGTGACACCCTCGCGGGGATAGTCAGGGAAGCTTCCTGTGACCTTCAAACGTCGAGATCTGATGAAAACTGGATTTTTGTAAAACGGGGTAAAACCAATAACTTCCCGATTTTTGAAAATCTGAGATTTTCTTAGCGGGAAGTTAAAAATAGTCGGTTCTTTTAGGTCACCGCAATATATATATATATATATATATATATATATATATATATATATATATATATATATATATATATATATATATATATATATATTTAAATTTGAAATCGCCGACAACTTCAATTCGAAAAACATCGGAGTACGAAGTTTATAGACTAAAATAAATTTTCATTCAGCTAAAACAAGACAATGTGCCAGCTTTTTTTTTCATAGGTATGACAGAAATTAAAAATTTGATGAAAATAAATGTTTTGTAGTTCCAACCGTAGAAATATTATTTTAGAGTGTTTTTTTTTCGTGTTTACAGTGTATCTTTCTATGGCAAATAATACTTCGAAATTTTTTTAGGTACATAAAACAAATTTACAAAGATCTTTATTAAAAAAAAAAAAATCTTACTAGAAGAAAAGTAGAAAGTCTATTGCTAGCAGCAATTTTTGGAATTTTGATAGCTTTGATAAATATATTCAATTAATGATTTGTTTTATTTGTGACTATAACAACAAATTAACTACGGCAATCGTTGCAATAAATAAAAATGTAAATCGATAAAACTTTCTACTTTTTAGTGGAAAACTTAAAAAAATGTTTAGTGATTAAAAATATATCAATTATTTTATACTGCTAACATTAACATTAATTATTCAATAACCAGAACTGTAATATGGACTCTTGTATCCGACGCTTTACTATTTATAGTTAAACTTTTTGCTGTGGCTACATATAAAAATGTGTATTTTATTAAAGCAGGTTGATGGTTAAGTTTACGAGTATTTTGCCGAGAGATAAAATGATGCTTCTAAAGAAACGCTTCGTTCGCAGATAGATAATAGAATTGAAACATTTCCATTTATTTTATGAGCAATTCACTCCCAAAGTTTCCATTGACACTACAAGTGCAGCAGAGATACTACCATTTATTCAACAGAGGACGAAAAAAAAAGTGTAAGCCGTTCTTAAATAGTGTTATTTGCTCAATAAAATTCATGGTGTAATATCGCAAGTTACATTTTTCGCAGAATTTCGTCGGTATAATGTTTGATTATAACAATTATGATATTATTAACGTAATTTTCATTGTACTTTCTTTCCTATCAGACCAACAGCTCAATTTTTTATACAATCATGATAATATTGTAATTAATCAATTTAAAAACAGTGCTTGAATAATTATTTCTAAGCTAGTCTGAAAAACAAAAATATATATCAAAAATTATTTAAAGACTTGAATTTTATATCAGTATAATATACCAGAACTAAAAAAAAAGTAATTTTTCTTAACTGTCTGAAATTGATTTTGAAAATCGATTTCAAGGGGATTTATTTACGTAATACCTAGTTTACTACTTAAGTATAAAATTCTATTGAAAAAATATGAATTTTTTTTATGTTCGTTTTACAACGATAATGGTATTTATTAATTGCATCATTATATTTAGTTTATCTGATGTTTATTTTCTCATAAGTGGACAAACACTTTTAGGCAGGAATTATTGAAAGAACATATATGAACAGAAAAGAAATAATAACGTAACACTCGGGACGTAACACTCAAAATGCATTCATATCAGTGCAATCAAAAAACAAATAAAATTTTTAATGCTTGCTTAATACTACAGGATGCCAGATACAAACATATATGAATAATACGGTCATGAGGTGGGTATTTATTATAAAATACTTGTGATGACTTATTCATTATTGAATTTTGAAAATTTAACAGCATATTTGAAGTTATTTCTTTAATATCATAAAAATTATGAAACGTTCGGTCGGTTAAAAAATCGATAAAGAGATTATTGAACGTGAATTATTGTGAAATCAATCAAAAATTTGGAAAATAACTATCAGACAATGAATTTAGTTGAGAATATAAGCAAAAAACTAAATTCATATTTTTGGATTGAGATTATAAGCAAAACCGTTTATAATAAATTATCATCATAACAAATATGTTTCATAACATTTAAAACCATTTTGGAAAACGACTAAAGATGTTACCGATGTCGCTACGTCTTGCCGCAATCTCATCAGCAAATGAACCTCTTGACTCCGGAAAAAGTGGTCGTGTACTGTATTTTCTATCCAAATGATCCATCATCGGTTTGTAGTAAGACTCCCCTTTGTCGTAATTACAGTCATAAACACGTGTACGTGGTCGGCTTAATATAGGTCTTGACATAGTGTTCGATGAGTTATTCGTTATCTAGATCGATGGCACCCACTAATAACTGAAGATTTCTAAAAATATTCAATGTTGTTGTTATATTGGTTTATAATTATAATCATAAAACAAATCAATAAAAAATCTTAAATAATAATAATAATAATAATAATAATAATAATAATAATAATAATAATAATAATAATAACGGGTGATAGATAAGTAAAACTAAAAACACTAACAGCAAAGCAAGTTATTATCTATTCAATAAATAGCCCGCTGGGCTTTCGCTTGACGTTAAAATAGATCTGATCTAATTCGGTGCTTTAAAAAGTAACTTTGTAGGATACTCTCAATACAGACTGTTACTTAAACCAGCAACGAGTAATGTGTGAAATTTGAATCTTAAAATATTTTGTTATGGATTTTTTTGTAACGAAAAAACGATCGAAAAAATTAATATTTTAACAATTTAGTTGTTAATTAACTCCTATTGACATTAATATTACCACTTGTTATTTAGTGAACATTTACTTCATTTAAATATTCTTATACAACAATTTCACGTATAAATGATGCTTGAGTTAAAATTTTTCATTTATTTTTTTTTCTAATTTTATGTTTTAGAATTTTTGAAGTAATTGTTCAATTTTTTTGAGATACTCTATGTTTGTAAATCATCAAAATGTTATAATATAATACTACTTACAAATATTTAGTTTGGAAAACGAAAACGAATAAAAGTTTGAGTATTATGAGTGTCTCATCAATTTTAAATTCAACTGATGAGTATTGATTACAAAATTTTACATTATAAAGTCAATTGAATGCTGTCATTCTGAGAAGCACAGAAAATAGAACAAAATTTTATTTTGGTCCAAGAAAAATTATGGCAAGAACATAATCTTCTAAACTCATCAAAATAAATTACAACCATAGATGCGCCATGAATGTAATTTCATATTCAGTTGACTGATGATGTTACTCAAGAATGTAAGATGGTATAAAAGATTCATTTAGTATTATTATCTGTAAATGAGTTTAACGGAAATAAAATTTGTATAAAATTGTTCAAGAAAAAAATTAGTTGAGAAAAGCTAATACAACATTAGAATCAATTGTGAATAACCGTAAATAAACTAACCTGTGTTACAACTGCGTTTTTTCTTGTGTCTATTTCTTCAAATGCAATGTCGATGGAAGTGTTAGCGCGACTCCTAAAAACGTCGCGATGCTCGCTTTCATTTCCCCACTCCCTATTCACTACCCCTTCCAGTAACGCTGCACAAAAAATCGATTTGAAAATTTTAAGAGAAAAAAAATTTTACATCTCTTAGGTCAAAAAAACATTTTTACGAATTATTTAGATCAATATAAGTCATTATCAACGTGAATTTACTAGTACCTTCGATATTCTTAGTAAAAAATCAATAATATATTCATCCTTGTACTAAGTCTACAAATGATTAAAAAAAAAATGAGAACTATTCTTTCTTAATATGAAATTTTCTTGGAAAAATTCAAATTCAAAACTTAAAAATAGTGAAGAATTTAGCCGTTATTTTATTTTAACTGTGATGTAAACTAGATCGTGACGACGAAATAAATTACTTTTAGAACAGCTGACACGAACATAGCATACGTAGAACTAAATACAATTCTCTTGAAAGAAATAATATTAACATAAACATCATCATATCATCGAATAATGGCAGGGTTAAAATAAAAATTAAACAAAGTTTGACCCTGCATGTTATCCCAGAGACTTTTTGTTTTTGAGCGCAAAGCTAAAATAAACCTGTTGATGTAATGCCGATTTTTTTTTAACTTAAGAGTAGGGATAATAATATGAGTATAGCTTTGAAAGCTTAAAAGTTTTTAATTCTATATATTTTCGGCTTACAAATATTAATAAGGATAGAAATATGGACCATTCTCAAATAAGTTCTATTCAATTTAATTTCTGATTAATTGAGAATATTTAGAAACGAATAAAAAAAATTTTCAACAATTATCATTCACTACATCTTTAAAATAAATGAGCTTATTTTAGTGTGGTTTATAGTGTCCAACGCAATTTGTCGAAAAGTAGAGCTTTTTGGAATTAATCGACACGCATACAATTGGTGTTTGAAAAAATTAGGAAAACGGATGACCCTGAAGGCCATCCCTGCAACTTCCCGCTAATTCCATACCTAAGTGCTTAAAATTGCACTTATAAAGTTTCGAGCTCAAAAATACAGTTTATGGGTTATTTTAAGCTCTCCGAGCTCAAAGAGTGGGCTGTTCTATGCTTTTGAACTCTGTACGCGGTCTGTAGCAATCAACGCAGTTTTCCAATTTCTATGATTTACTTTTACATACAACTTGATCAGACCGGAAATTTGAGAGAAATTCGAAAAATTCACTTTTTCCGAATTTTTTAGACAAAGATAACTCACGAACCAATCAACAGATTTTGACGTTCTTGGAGAAGATTGACGTGGTTTTTTGATGTTAAGAGCTGATTAGTTTTTGGAATCGATCGGTAAAGCCTTTTGAAAGTTATTCCAAAAATGAAAGTTATTTATAATTAAGGGGAATATAATGTAAGGGAAGTGCTGATGGTGGGGAGGGAACCCTTAAGCAATGGTCCTGTCCCAACCTGATACCTTTAGACAGAGTCGACTGTATTATTATCGACTCTTGGAAATGGTCGCCCGGGAAAAAATGATCAGATCTGATCAGACATGAACAGGCATGAGTCTTCAGGTCTGATCAGGTATGAAAAATGACCGGGTCTGATCAGACCTGGCCAGGCATGTTCAGGTCTGATCAGATCTGTTCATGTCTGACTCGATCAGGTCCATAAAAAAAAAAAAAATCGGTGCCGACGGGGATTCGAACCGTACACCTCGCGCTCTTCAGACTGACACTTTACCTCTTGACCAAATGATTCATCTTAACTTGAGAGTATCTTTCGAGCTACTTCAAGTAATTCAAATTTTATACATGATTTATCCTTATAGTTAACGGAGTTCTATACCTAATTTATTAATTATTAATAATTAATCATATATTACAGTGATTTATTCGGAACGGCTATGTATTTTTTTTCGCTCCATTAACATATGGTTCTACACTGAGAGAGAATTTTATTCAATAGTAATAAAACAGTTTATTTGGACTTGAAAAAAAATTTAGTTAATATTAATAAAATTATATTTCATATAAATAAAATTATATTAGTATTTAATAAAATTTCATAAGTATTTAATAAAATTTTCTTAAATACTAATATGTGTTTATTAAAATAACCACGAACGACGCTTTCGTTTGCTGTCATTAATACGAATATTAAGTCATTAAAAGAAATAATCTCAAAAAAAAAGATTAATATTCATCAATTAATTATAATATATTCAAATATATTTTCACAGTAAAGTCTTTTAATAAATAGTATTAAGATTTTTAACAAGACATCCTAACCTAACCTATTTGTTTACTTCATGACGAATCACATGTAGAGATTTTAAATAATAAAATAAATAAATATTCGATTGAATTTATGAAATCATAGTCTTTATTTTTAACAAATGCGTCCCTACATTGTCTGGTTTTCTGCTTCTGTTTTCATTTTATTAAATAATGTCTAACTCTTATCGATTCATTTGTGAAATTTTTAAATTTAAGTGCATAAAAATTAACATCCACTCGGATAACAACAGTTGTAGACTTTGTATTTCAAAAATATAGTTCCGACAAAATTCAATTTTTACTTAATTATTTATTCAATTAATTACTGATCAATACTTGTTAGTTAGTTGATTAAATAATTTTCTTTATATTACATGTAGATAAATATTCATTACATACTAAGAAACATTTATTAGTATTTAATAAAAATTTTTATTAGTATTTAAGGAAATTTAATTAATATTTAATAAATTTTTATTTGGGATTAGCCAAATAAACGTTTTATTAAATAGTAATAAAATTTCATTACTATTAAATAAAATTGTCTCTCAGTGTTGGCTAGATATCAGACATGGACAGGTCTGATCAGGTCTGAGCGTATTTAAGGCTTCAGACATGAACAGACATGAGCAGGCATGAACAGGTCTGATCAGATCTGAACGTATTTAACGCTTCAGACATGAACAGACATGAGCAGGCATGAACAGGTCTGATCAGGTCTGAGCGTATTTAATGCTTCAGACATGAACAGGCATGAGCAGGCATGAACAGGTCTGAACGGATTTAACGCTTCAGACATGAACAGACATGAGCAGGCATGAACAGGTCTGATCAGGTCTGAACGTATTTAACGCTTCAGACATGAACAGACATGAGCAGGCATGAGCAGGCATGAACAGGTCTGATCAGGTCTGAACGAATTTAACGCTTCAGACATGAACAGACATGAGCAGGCATGAACAGGTCTGATCAGGTCTGAGCGTATTTAATGCTTTAGACATGAACAGGCATGAACAGGTCTGATCAGGTATAATTTCAGGCCTGATCATACATGAACAGGCCTGCTCAGGTCTAATTTCAGGCCTGATCAGATATGAACAGGTCTGCTCAGGTCTAATTTCAGGCCTGATCAGATATGAACAGGTCTGATCAGTCCTGATCATTTTTTCCCGGGCGGTAACTAAAAGTTCTTATTGATGATTTGAATAAGGCTTATTCAATAAGCGTAAAAAGTTTCAAAAAAGTTATGATTTTATAGAAGTTTTTGAATTTTATCTATAGAATATAAACTACTATAATATTAATTTATCTAAATGTATCAGTGATGCCAACTTGGGGGATTTTCCCCTAAATTAAGGGGTATTTTGCTAATAGCGGGAAAGCTTTAGCGGATAAATTTTTTTAGGGTATTTTTGTGGGAATTTTTAATTCGTCAGAAAATATATTTTAATATAAAAAATTAATAAAAAATAACAATTCTTTAATTATTAATTAGCAATGTAAAAAGAATATGGGAGCGCACTCTTGCTTGTGTATCCTGAAGCCGAAATGAAGAAGCGGGAGTAGAAATAAGACAGTAGGCTTTACTTTTAAGGTGAGTTCCATTAAAAAATTTTACCAAATTAGGAGTATTTAAATGAACAATTCAAAAAAATTATCACAAATTATAAAACAAAAAAATTTTTATTGATACTATTACAATGGTTTTTTTTTTCAATCTTTGAAACGACAGCTACAAAAAAATTTCTTTGAATGCAAAATTGCTTCATTTAGGTAGAGAAAGTCTTCGTTTCCGACTGATTGAACCCATGCAGCACAGCTGAAAAAGAAATTCATTTTTGGTTCTAAAAATTGGCAGTAATTGAACAATTCTGAAGATTTCTATTATAATAAAATTATTACAAAATTTATTTTTAAATTCCTTATGTGAATATTGAAAAAATTATGAGTTATTTATAGAAAATAATTTTTTTAATAGTTAATTTGTTGAAAAAAATTGAAACAGTAGTCAGACGTCTACCGATTTCAGTTTAAGTATTATTTCTGGAAATTTGAATTCTTGGTTTCATATAATTTCTACAAGTGGCATTTCAAAAGAATTTTTTTCTGTCATAAATATTTCATTAAAATAATTATCAAATATCATTTAATTTCATAATCAATATAACTTAACCTAACCAAACAATAAATTTTACTTACACTTTCGGGTCGTTCGGGAACCTGTTGTTATGTCCGAATTAATTATAATTAAATAATTATTGGTAGTGTGGGCCTTGAGGAGGCTCGGACACGTTTTTAGATAGATTTTCTCTTGTAGGCAAGCTACAAGAGTTTTATTTTTGTTGTGGATTTCGAACGCCTCCCGGTAACCAGGAGTTCCAACGGCGAATTAAAAGGGAAGTCGATATCAAATACTGAACTCACAGTTGTCCTTTATGATTTTTCCGGTTGATTCGAATTGAATTGGTCGATCGGTTGATCCTGGGTTGGATTCTCCTCTTTCTCTCGTGATGTAGATCAGTGTACTCGAAGAGGTTCAGGATCTTAATTTAGAATAAAGTGAAACAAGAAGTTCTGGTCTTTATGATTTATTCAATTATTCGCCCTATGGGCGAGACGCACTCAATGTACACTAATTCACTTATGAACTATCACTTATTTCTATCTTTTGACAGATAGAATGTTTATTAAAATTGAGTTCGTAAACAGAGTAACGACTCTGGCAGACACTAAGATCCGCCGTTAACAGATAATAGGACGAAAGGTTATAATTTTGATATCACTACGGCCACGGGGCCCTCGATTCTGCTCGAAAAGCACACTGTCGTGGTTCGTAGAAGATGAGATTAAAGGTTGAGATGAATTTAGATTTTGTATACGCGACCGAGTGCTGTATACTGCCTTATACGTAACGCGGTATAAGGACCCACACGGGTTCTACGAAGATACCTTCCTTCGTATTCTTTAATAAAAGAGTGAACATTTGATCCGTGGTGTTTGGTGGTTTTTATACACCTGGATCGTGATTTTCGGAAGGGAGTTGAATTTTGTTATTGGTCTAAAATTGCAATTTGACAGAACGTGGACAGTGTGCTCATTTCTTCATCGAGGTGTTGTCCGAGTGATTGCCGAAACTAATAAAGTGCAAGCGTTGTACTTTTCGTTGTAATAAAGTGCAAGCGTTGTACTTTTCATCGAAGGGGAGAGACCCTGTTTGTTATATGAGGCAACGCCGGATATAACAGCATCCCCCCCAAAAGAAGGGGTGCCTCGGCATCTCCTCTTTTGAAGTTGCGGGTGTCTCTCCTTTGGTGGAAAGGCATCGCCTCACTTTTATTAATTGTATAATATTTATTAGTCTTATTCTAACAATAATAATTTTTATTTCGTTATTGAGTGCGTTTCTGCCCTTTACATGTGTAAATATATAGTTTTATAGTATAGGATAAATTATATATGTTTACAATTATATGATTATATATCTCTAGTTACATTATGGTTCTTATATAAAATGTGTATTGACTTGAATTCTTTCTTTTGAATTTTTGCGCTTTGTTTCGCAGAATTTCTAATTTATCGGTAGTAGTATTGTTTTTAGGTTGTTATCTTATATAGGTGGTGTTTTTGTCTTTCGCGGTATGATTTAAGTTAGTCATCTGGCGTGTAAGTTTGAATTTTATTCGCGTTCTTTTTATAAATTTTGCTGAGCAAGGGTTTTAATTTTTATTCGTGGCGACTTATCAAGTGTCAATTGGGAGTGCCAGTATTCGTCAAACAGTGTACGTGTCTAGTACTGCGAGGGAAAAATTTAAAAAAATGTACCCCGTTGAAAGGTGTTATGAAAATTATGGAACTTGGTTCCAGTACGTTACTGCTGTGTTTGGAGAGCGGGTAAGTAGAGTAATTTGTATAAATATATAGAATTTGGCGAGGAGAGAAAAGGGGTTTGTTTTTTTTTTTTTTATATAAAAGATTTTGTTTTTAGGATTTGCGGCAGGGAGTAAAGATTTTACGTCGCTTGATTGGTCCGCTTACCCCACACGAGGCTCTGGATCTAGTCGAGGAGTGGATGGCTCTGTTTGGGCCTGCTGGGCCTGAGGTTTCGGGCGCAGCAACCTTCTTCTTTCTCCATATGCTGGAGAATCCAGATGGCGAGGAGGAGTTCATCGCTCCCAACCTTTCCGATTTAGAACGGTTGCGGGGAGCACTTATTGAATTTGTATTCAATAAGAATTTTGTTTGTTATTTTTGAAGGGTGAGTTGAATTTTCTTTATAACGTAAGGTATTTTTAAAAAAAAATTTTTTTTTGTATGTTTCTAGAGTTTCACGTTTCGCTGACCATATCCGTCGTGTGGGGATTCTCATTCTTTGGGGCCAACCGGCGAGGCATTCTGGAGGAGGGAATTTTGTTTAGTGTAAAAAAAATTTTTTTATGAAAAGGAGTATTTAAATAAATGGGAAAAGAAAGAATTAAGGTGTTATTAGTTTTTCCTTTTCCTACTTAGATTAAGTTTTAATTTTAATTTAGTTTTAATTGTATGTTAATATTTAATTAGTATATTAAGTATGGAGGTAAGTATGTGTAGTATTTGTTGGATCGTGTATGTGGCACATAGGCGTGGTTATGAGGCGGTCGTTTGTTAGGCGGTGGGTGGTAATGAGGGTCGCTGGTTTGATTGCGGTTTTTAATTACCGGTAGTATGGTAATTGATTTGCTGTAGTTAAAACAGTTTTTTAATGATTTATAGATCTTTCGATGGTTTAGTTACCGCCAGATGACTTGCCTTGTATTAAATATACTTTTAGCACGTAGATCATTTTAACGTATGATCAGTTTAAAATTTATTTTTGAGAGGAAGAGAAGGGGAGAGAAAAAAAAGTTTTGGAACTTGAAAAAAAAATTTTTTTTTTTTGTAAAGGAATTGTATGTGTGTTCTCCCTTTTTCTTACTTTCTGAGGCGCTTATGTTAATATACTTATATTAGTTTATATAAAATATATTTTTAATTTATTTATCTTTCTTTACTTCGTTTTATTCGTAGTCAGTTAGTCGGATGCCGGTTTTTGGCTTCTTTGATGGTGTTGCTGGTAGGTTGTGTTGGTATCTTGTTGATGATGACGAGGTTGAGTCGGTTGTATTGGTATTTGAGAGTTCGAATGTTTCATTGAATTTTCTTTCAATTTGTTTTTGTTTCTTCTTGATTTTTCGTAGGAGTTTTAGGCAATTGCAGGAACAGCCGCAATAGTAATATCCAAGGAAGAATATAAGGGATGTAATGATTGAGAGTATTGCTCCTGTGTTTGCTACGGTGATGAGTCGATGTTTTGATTCTTCTTGATGGTGAAGTCCGATTTGTGTGAGTCTATTGTTGTTTCCTTCGAGGCTATCGCCCCATGGTGAAAGCAAGGTGTTTTCAGCTATTGGTTCTTCGGCGATTTTTGTTAGTAGGTGTGGTGGTTTAGGTTCTTCGGTGAGGTTTGTCGCTAGACGCGTCAAATTTATAGTTGGGAAGGCGTAGATTCCGCTTGTTTCTCCTTCTTCTTCGGTTCCTTTTATCATGAGGCGGTTATTTGTTGAGACACAGCCGGGAGACAGCGTGAGGGTTCCGGAGCCGTGGAGTTCGTGTTCAGTCCGAGGAGTTGTGTCACAAGTTGTTATGAAAATTTCTGGTTCGCAGGTAGAGTAAGCCCAGGAGTTCGCTTGTTGTAATTTGATTAGCTGTGTAGAACATTTTGGTAGTATGCGGACATCACACCGGTGCAGAGTTTCATTGTTTGGATTTAGGTAAAGTTGGAGTTCGCATTCGGTGCTATCCTTTACTGGTTGGAGCGGTATGTTGGTTTCACAGGCTAGATCTGTTGAAATTATTCTACAGCCTTTTATGGTTTCTGAGTCCACTAGATAATATTGATTTTGGAAGGCGTTTATGGCTAGATATTCTTTACTTGGCCGGACTAGTAGGCTTCTCATGGTTCCTCCGATGGTTTGTGGTACTGGAATTGGTCTTATCCGGTATAATTGGAAGGTGATTTGATTAAACAGTGGAAGAGTGATTATAATCAGGAATTTATTTCCTATTCTTCCTGTGTTCACTTTGGCGACGTTGGAGAGAGTCTGGAGATTTACGTGGTCTATTGGTTGAGGGGGATTTAAGTGTGGGAAGCG
Source organism: Cotesia glomerata (assembly GCF_020080835.1). Lineage (NCBI taxonomy): Eukaryota > Metazoa > Arthropoda > Insecta > Hymenoptera > Braconidae > Cotesia > Cotesia glomerata. The sequence goes on along the minus strand of NC_058167.1, from coordinate 287,083 downwards.
AGTCATAATATCTCTGGTCGCATTTTTCAGTTGTTCAGGCGAGAGAATTCCTCCTGGGATGTTTCCTCTCTTTGCGTCTTCTATTGCTGACTCGGCTTCTTTGAGGTAGCGTATCAGTTTCGTTGTTCTTTGGAATCTTTCGTCAGCTCTTTGCATAAAGTGTATACGTAATTTTAATTTTTCGATTTCACTACCGACTTGTGTTGCGTAGCGGTTGATGGTGTCGGATAGTAATGTGACTCTTGCTTTGGTTTTATTTTGGTCAGAGATGACTTTGTTTATTTCTGATTTTATTATGTGAGTTGAGTTGTTCATTAGTGTTGTTATTTCTCTTTGATCGTTGTATAGTTTGTCGATTTCTGTGGAGATGTGTTCGTGGTCGTCGTAGTCCATGAGTCCGAAGGCTTTTCGTGCTATGGAGCCTACGAATCCAAACCAAGGCGTCCTTCGATTGCGAGTTTTTGGGATGTTTTCGACTTGTTTAAGATTTTGTTTTAGTCGATTAACTACGTCTTGTCTGTCTTTTTCTAGTTCTTTTAATATGGCTTCCTTTCCTAAGATTGCGCACTCGAAGGGAGGGAAGTAGGATAGGCAAGTTTTGCGACTTTCACGATCGTCCGGTGACGTCATCTCTTGCCAGGGGGATACGTTGATAATGGTTCCGATGTCTATGGTGGAGATGATTTTCCATTGTCGTTCTATGAGATGAATTGTATTACTCTTTTCGTATAAGACCCCTGGATTAAATGATGAAGGTTGGATTTTGAATGGTTCTTGAGGTTCCGTTGAGACGATGGGTAGGAGCCAGAGAATTGTTTGTAACAGCAACATTTTATTTGTTGTGGTTTTTCTGTAACAGGAGTGTATTTTTATTCGATGGCTCGTTTTAGTTTACTAGGGTGTTTAATTAAACGTTTTCCATTTGGGAGTTCTAATATTAAACACCCTTTGTCGGTGATGTCTACGATTTCGAAAGGGCCTTTATAGTACACGTCAAGTTTGTTTTTGCGAGTTTCATTTAGGTTATATACAAAGTCTCCTATTTGGAAGTCTATGGGGTGTAAGTTTTTGTCGAATCTTTCTTTGGATCTTAATTTTGACTCGACTAATGAATCGCGAGCGACGCTGCGGGTATGGCTTAGGCGGTTCATCAAGTCCACTAAGTAGTCGGGATATGTTTCGATTTTTTCGTAGTCCGGGAATTCAGTTGGGGCACGTGCCTTTTTCCCGTATACTAACTCGTACGGGGTGAATTTTGTTCCAGTGTGAACCGAGGTGTTATAGTTGAACATGGCCATTGGTAGATATTCGTCCCAGTCTGAGTATGATTCAACGAAAACTCGGAGGTATTCGACGAGAGTTTGATGACTTCTCTCCAGAGATCCATTGGCTTGAGGGTAGTAGCCAGAGGTCGTTACTCTCCTTATTTTTAGAATTTCTGACATTTTTGCCAGCAGTTTGGAGGTGAATGACGTTCCTCTGTCTGATAGGATTGTCCTGGGGCATCCGTATAGGCAGATGTACTGGGTGATCAGGGCTTCTGCGACGGTTTGTGTCCTGATGTCTGGTACTGCTATGGCTGCGCAGTGTTTTGTGAAATTATCTTGTATGGTGAGAATATGTACGTTGCCTTTTGCCGTCATAGGTAGTGGTCCTACGGTGTCTATTGAGATTTTCTCGAAGGTGTCGGATGGTGTGTCAGTTATAACCATGGGTTGTTTAGTTTTTATTCGAGATAATTTCTTTTGTTGGCATGTGTCGCATCTCAGGATGTATTGATAGATTTGTTCTTTCATTCCGGGCCAATAAAAATTTTCTCTTATCCTCCAATATGTTTTGAGGACTCCTTTGTGTCCTCCGATAAGGCTTGCGTGTTTTTCTTTGATGATCTCAGGTCGCAGTTCTTCGGATGGAACGGAGATTTCACCGTCGCAGAGAGTTATCTGTACGGGGCAGTCTCGGAGTTCTTTTAATAGGTGAGGTTGTATGTTGATAGTTCCGAATCCATCTCCCTTTTGAGCCATTCTTATGGAGTGTATCTCGTATCGTTCCAAGGCGAGGCGAAAGCTTTGAAGTCCGTTTATTAGGTCTTCGGTTGATATTTTTGTTCGGTGATACTCGCCGATAAAGATAGTGAAGATCCGATATTTGCCAATTTTTGTCACCAGGACGTCTCCTTTGTGTGGTTTGGCTTGTTTCAGATCGTCTGTGTCGATGAATTTTAGATCTCGGAGTAGTTTCGCTGTGGGAGTGGGAAGTTCACAATCTGTAGTAAGGAAGTGAGCGATGTTATCTCGAGCGTATGTGAGTCCATCTCGGCTGGCTATTAGTTCTACTACTCTTAATTCATCAGGTCTATCTTGTGCTGGTTCTATTGGCTCAGTAAATTTTTCCATCCCCCCCTCTAGGTTTTTGTCTAGGGGTGGGTTATTGTTTGGGTCTATGTCCTCTTCGGAAGATGTTTCTGGAGGCATTAGGATGGTTGCTGTTTTTCTCTCGGGTTTGTGAGATTTTGTTGACGTGGTAGAGTCGTTGGTTGTTGGTGGATTTGTACTTTCTGGATTTTGTTGAGGCGTTAAGGTCACAGATGTTTCTAGAGAAGTCGTGTCTTCTTCGTTAGGTTGTTCGGGCGGTAGATGTAGGTTATCCCTGTCTTTTGGTGTTTGAGGTACTGGATCTAGGAAGGAGACTCTTTTCTTTGATTTCTCGGTAGTCTCGGGCGTTGCAGTAGGAGTTGTGGCTACAGGAGATCCGAAATCTAGAAGTCGGCTGGAGCTCGCTCCAGGTGAGTCTGCGATATTCATGGTTGGTAATTCTGACAATCTGGTTCTCATTTGAGTGATCACAGACTGGTCTGGTACGGGTCTGTAAGGCGTTGACCCTTGATGATCGCTAGTGTCGATCACAGATCCTGTTACTGGGTCCCATTTGATCCCTTTTGCTTCAAAGTTTTCGATCATTGTGCGGACTAGTGTCGGTGTTTCCGGAGCTAGCCGGATCGTGGTTTCAGTAACATCGGATCCAGGTGTGAGGTCATCTGTGGGATTTTTATCTTTATCGATTTCAGGGCTTTCGGTTGTAGATTGGGCTAGTATTATTGTGTCGTCTGGCTCGCTGATAGCGCTGGTACTATCTTGGTCCTCGTTAGCTTCCTCGGAGACAAATTCGTTTACGGCTATTTCAGCTTCTTCGCTGGCCTCTCCAGGGTCTTCTTGTTCGTTGAAGGTTTTCTCCATTGATCTTATTTGCTGAAAGTTTTCGATAGATCTCTTTACCTCTTTTATTACGTTAGGACTCGGTGTAGGTACTGGTCGCCACCAGTTTGGGTTTCCTTTGGGTATTGTAGGTGATAAGGGAGGACGAGAGAGGGTGTTATTTTGATCTTCTGATAATTCTTCGAATGTTCTTATGGTGTTGTGAACATTGGGTGTATTCTCTGCTGATGATTCTGTGACTTCTTCGGATGACCTCTTTTGTTGTGGGGTTACGGGGTTCTCTTCTTCTTCATCTCCGTCGTCGCCGGAGTCGAAATAGGCTGGGGGAGTTAGTTCTCTAATTGAATCTCTAGTCGGTAGGGGTGTGCTAGCTTCCCCCCCTCTTGGTTCGGGGGTATGGAATACATCGTCATCTCCAGTGTTTACTTGAGTTAATCCTTGTGCGTCTTCATCATTGCTGGAGGTGGCGGGTTCTATGTAATTAATGGGATTTGTGTGAGATCCTCTGCGTAGTTCGGAGCGTAATCTTGAGGCGATTGTTTGTCGAATTTCTGGAGCGCTTTTGAGGGCTGGTCGATTTTTTGAGCCTAGAGGTCGTCCAGGTCGTCGTTTTGGAGGGTTTGTGGTGACTTTTTCAACTCCATTTGCAGGTAGCAGGACGGCTTCTGGAGTATTTGTTTGGTTATTGATTATTGAGGGTTCGTTAGGTGTTTCTTCTTTCTCTTGGGGCTCCGATTTCTCTTCTGGACGTCCTGTTGGGTTATATGAGAGTGCATCTGCGTATTGATCTCCGACGTTGGTCCGGATGGCGACTTTGAAATGAAATTCGTTGATTTTTGATCGCCATTTTCGTTGTCTGTCTGTGAGATCGTGTGTATCTCGTAGCCAGGCTACGCAGGCTCTTTTTGTTTGAACGGTGAATCTTTTACCATATAGATAAGGCCGGAACTGTTGGATGGCGTAGACTACGGCGAGGCATTCTTTTTCGTCTGTAGTGTAGCGTAGTTCTGCATCTCGTAGGATTCTGGATGTACAAGCTACGATTTTTCCATTTTTGTTGAGGTCTTCTGCTGAGTTAGTGGAGTCTGTTTCCTGGCTCAGGATACCTGCTATACCTTCTTCCGAAGAACTGATCGTTAAAACGAAGGGCTTGTCGAGATCTGGGTATGAAAGGGTTGAATTTTCACACAGGGCGTTTTTGATATCTTGGATTGCCCTTTCAGCCTCTTCGGACCATTTAAAAGGTTTTGTTTTTCGAGTTAAATCGGTTAACGGTTTAGCTCGAACGGCGTAGTTGTCGATAAATCTGCGATAGTAGTTTGCCAGGCCGAGGAATTTTCTCATCTCTCGTTGATTACGTGGATTCGGAGCGTCTCGGATAGCTTGGATTTTCTTAGGATCAGGTTTCACTCCGTCTCGAGAGATTACGTGTCCGAGATAGTCGACTTCTGTGCATAGAAATTTGCATTTGTCTGGTTGAAGTGTGAGCCCTGCATCTCGGAGTACCTGGAATAATCGTCTGAGGCGTACTCCGTGTTCTTCTAGAGTTCTAGCATGGAGGATGATGTCGTCTAAATAGATTAATATCCACGGTAGGCAGTTTAGGGTTGAGTTCATCATCCTTTGGAAGGTGGCTGGGGCTCCTTCTAGTCCGAAGGGCATTCTTTCGTACTCGAAATGCCCGAACGGGGTGGAGAAGGCTGTTTTATGGGCGTCTTCGGGGTCCATTTTGATCTGGTGGAATCCACTGGCAAGGTCGAAGACGCTGAAGAGCAGAGCGTCTCCTAGCTGGTCCAAGATGCCGATTATGGAAGGTAGTGGATATGCATCTCCCACTGAGACTTTATTTAAGTCCCTGAAGTCGATTACCATTCTCCATTTCTTTGCCCCTGTTTTGGGGTCTGCTTTCTTCGGAACTACCCACACCGGGGAATTATAAGGAGATTTGGAATTTCTTATAATTCCCTGTTCCATTAAATTGTCGACTTGTCGCTGTATCTCGTCTTGATGTTGCTTGGGGAAGCGGTATTGTTTTACGTGGACTGGCTTGTCAGTCGTAGTTGGAATTTTACAAGTCGCTCGGTTTGAGCATCCTAGTTTATCCCCAGGGAGATGAAAGATGTCGGTAAAGTCGTGTATTATTTCTGTAATTTGTTCACGTTGTTCTGTATTAAGATCTTTTAGAGGAAATTTATTTAAAATTTCCGTTGCTCGTTGTTCAATTGTCTTAATATCCGCTGGACGGTCGTCTTGGGAGTCACTGGAGCTGTTGGGAGGATCTTCAACGTGAAATTCATAATCTTCGAGGATTTGTGGCTCCAGTTCGATGGTGACGGGTTCGTTAGTCGTATTAAACACCATACAGGTAGCTGTTTCGCCGTCTACAGTGACTAAGGCTTCGCCCATAAACAAGCCTACTGGAAGATCTATTCGCGGTAGATATCCGTGAGTTAGTCCTGAATTTTTGATGGGGACTGGAGCTATCATTTTTGTCCTGGGGGGCACGGTGAAGGTAGATGGCTCGTAGATGTCCAAGCTGAAAGGTATAGGTTCTAGTGGTCGAGCCATGACGGTGAGAGTTTGTTCGTAGTACGAGATCTCGGCTTTCTCGCGGTCTAGCCAGTCGTTTCCGATTATCCCCACTCCGGGGACCGGTAGGTCTTCTCGGCTTACTTGACACTGGACTGGTAGGCCAAAAATTTTCAATTCGACGGTACCGAATGTTTGTACTGCTTCTCCGCTGATTCCTCTGGCGATGAGTCGGTTATTTGAATTGATGTAAGTTCCGGGTTGGAGTGCTGATTGATTGATGATGGTGACGTCTCCTCCTGTATCGATGATAAATCTCTGGTATTTTCCTAGCAGGACCGGACAGGATAAGTCAATCTTTGGGCCCCCGCCTACTGCGAGTAATTGAGACTCACAGGATCCTCTCTTGATGACAAAAGGTATCGGGCGGACCGGCTGACTTCTCAGTACCATCGTGTGCCAATAGAATGAGATGTTGGCTTGTTCTTTGGCGAGAAATTCGCTACCGAGGATGGCTACGTAGCCTCCTAGTCTGCGAGGTACTATCCGGAACGGGATGGACTTGTCAAACAGCGTGAGTGTAACGAGTCCAATGATCGGTTGTTTATTAGTTCCGATCCCCCCCACTTGTCCGAGATTGTCGTAAGTGAAAGTGGTGTCGTCAGCTAAGGCTTCGATGCTGATAAAATTATAGTTTGCTCCGGAATCAATCAGTATTTCACAGTTGTTGTTGAGAAATTTGGGATTTTTAACTGTGATTACTGGTCCTCGGCCGGTGACTAGGGCGATTCCGTCTACTGGTTGTATTGACGGTACATGGCTGCCGTCATTTGTTGAGGTAATTGGGGCTGGCTCGTCTTTATCTCGGTCTGACGAGCGCCCATCAAGTTTAAAGAAGGTTCTAAAGGGTCTTCTTCCTTCTTTAGATTTCTTTTTGGGCATCCTGGGCAGTTGCAAATCTCTGAGCTCTTAATGTGTCTTTCGAGTAGTACTGGTGATGACTCAGGATATATTTCTGTAGGTGTAACTGGAGGCGGCCCTTGCGGTGGCGTGGATTGTACTACTCCATGGGTTCTTGTTTGTGGGTATTGGGGGCGTTCAATTCTAGGGTAATATTCGGGTTTTTGAGATGAATACTGGGTTTTGGCTTGAGAGGAATATTGCGGATTATACTGAGGGTTGTATGGGAGGCGGGAGGTGTAGGGTTTATAAGAAGGATTATAATTTACGGAATAATTTGGATTCTGGTAAGTGTTTTGATATTTTTTTGGGTTATAATTAGGGTTTGTCGAGAACGCCATGGCTTGCGGTGCTTCGCAATCTGACTCTTCACAGTCGGCATTTCCACAAGGAGGTAACCCATACCAGGTCGCAGTTGGCTCTGAGTATCCTTCGTAGGAAGCTTCTTCTTCGGCGGCGAAATTCGGTGCGCCCTGCGAGTGATATGCAAAAGCAACTGGTTTTGGATTAGTATAGAGTTCAGTTTCCGGTTTGGTCCAGGGGTGTCCGTGAACCGGAGCGTGTGATTGTTGACCTTGATTGTTTTGAAAGTATCCTCGTGGACCGTTGTTACGAGGATAATGATTTCCGTGTCGGTCTTGAGGAAATTCTCGTTGAGAGGGCTTTGGATTTTGAAGCCTCATGTTGTTGTCGTATTTCAGCGCTTGGTCCTGGATTGACTCGAAAAGGGCGGTCAGAGTTGCATACTGACGAGTTGAGGCGAGGCATTTTAGGTAATCTGGTAGAGACTCGAAAAATAAATCGACTGCTAATCGGTGAGCTTGATTTGTGATTGCCTCGCGGTCGTCATCCGGGACTGCTGCTTGGATTTTCCGGAGGATGGACCGTAGTCGATAATAGAAGCTTTCTACTGCCTCATAAGTTCCTCTCTGGGCTGAGGTTAGTTTTGCGAGGTTTATACGGAGAGGATCTCCCAGTCGGAAGTGACTGCGTAGAACGCTGACGAGTTCTTGTACGGTGTGGATTTCCATATCTTCGACGACGTTCCTTGCACGACCTTTCAGCTTCCGGAGGATGCGTCCGATGAAGGGTTGTTGGTTGTTTTCAGGCATCATGTGTAGCCAATCTTTTAAACGGTTGTCGAATTCTTCGTAACTGACATCTCCGTCTCCGGTGAAGGTGGGAAGAGCTTCTTCCATTTCTTTGGTGATTTTGTAATAATTTTTCTCAGGTTCTTCCCGTGTGAGATCAAACAATTTGACTCCAGGTCGATTGGCGTTGTTGGCTTCCTCTTCCTCTCTACGGCGTCGTTCAGCTTCTCTGGCTGCTGCGGCCGCTGCAGCTGCGGCTGCAGTTTGTTCTGGGTTAGGAGGTGCCATGATGATTGTTGTTTTCTCGACTGGGTAAGTATTTTAAACAGTCCGGATGGAGCTGGGACGTTGCTTATTATTTTGGGCTTCTTGGATGATGGTTCTTCGACCAGGCAATTCAACTGGATTACTGGGATTTGATTTATCCAGTTGATAACTTTCGTACGTGCGTTAATAGGGACTGATTCGTTCAGATCTGGTAACGGTCTTTCCTCTATATTCCTCGATGGAATTCGGATTTGTCGGGTTTTAATACAATTTTCCGGTTTATTAATGAGAGTAGCCTTCCTTTCTCTTATGACCAGGGTAGAGGAGTTGACAAACGTAGGATCTTCCCAATAGCGAGATTCTATTATGGGGCGGTGATAGATTTGGCCACTAAAGAAATCTGAATAGGCCTTTCTTATTTGAAATTTAAAACCGCTACGTGAATGTCGTACCATTAATTATTTTTTTTTTTTTTTGGGCGCTATAATTAGCACTCCAAGGTTTGATCAGAAAGGTAAATAGATTGAAAAAAAATTGAATTGAAAAAAAAAAATAATTTTGAAAAAAATTAATTAATAATTTTGAATTTTTAAGCAGAAAAATTTTTTTTTTTTTTTTTTTTTTTTTTTTTTAGGTCAATTGGTATTATAAAGCCTTGTCCTGTATAATTTTGAATCAAGATTTTCTATGATTTCTCGTTGCTCGATAGACAGCAGCGAGAAAGAAAACTTGAGTCGCAAAAATGTAAAGAGTTGATTTGCGGTTTGCTAAATCGGCAGATCAATCTCAAGAACAGTCTCGTTGCTCGATAGACAGCAGCAAGGTGTCTTAAAACCGATTTCCGTATCAAGGCACTGCCAGTATCGCAGCAGAACCTCGTAAGCAAATCGTAAGTTTTACTCAACACTAGGTTACAGCTGTTAGTACGATAGATATCAACGAGGTGTCAACGTACTTCGCAAAAATTTCCGCGTCAGCAAAAGAAGGTATGTAAGTGTAAGAGTACAATGACTCGTAGCCTACACGAAAGGTGATACTAAACGTATTACGATAACGAATTTAAATGGACGAGATTAAAAGTGTGTCAATGAACTGAAATAATTTTTTCGCAAAAATATTTAAATGTTTATGTGCAAGAGAAATAATAAATGGTACTTTATTCGTAATCAAAAAAAATTAAAAATAAAAAGTAAAAAAATTTTTTAATTTTATAAGTTTAAAGCGAAATGGAAATAAAAGATGGGAATATAAAAGGATCGACTCGTTCATAAGATAAAGGAATTCCGTTTTCTAAATTTTTAATCACAATTTTAGCCAAAATTTTTCGAAAAATAAAGGAATTTTGGAATTTTTAAACAAGACTCCCGCTTGTGGTAAGCCGAAAGGATGCGTTCGAATCCCACCGCTGCCACCAAAAATCTAATCTGTTATGTCCGAATTAATTATAATTAAATAATTATTGGTAGTGTGGGCCTTGAGGAGGCTCGGACACGTTTTTAGATAGATTTTCTCTTGTAGGCAAGCTACAAGAGTTTTATTTTTGTTGTGGATTTCGAACGCCTCCCGGTAACCAGGAGTTCCAACAGCGAATTAAAAGGGAAGTCGATATCAAATACTGAACTCACAGTTGTCCTTTATGATTTTTCCGGTTGATTCGAATTGAATTGGTCGATCGGTTGATCCTGGGTTGGATTCTCCTCTTTCTCTCGTGATGTAGATCAGTGTACTCGAAGAGGTTCAGGATCTTAATTTAGAATAAAGTGAAACAAGAAGTTCTGGTCTTTATGATTTATTCAATTATTCGCCCTATGGGCGAGACGCACTCAATGTACACTAATTCACTTATGAACTATCACTTATTTCTATGTTTTGACAGATAGAATGTTTATTAAAATTGAGTTCGTAAACAGAGTAACGACTCTGGCAGACACTAAGATCCGCCGTTAACAGATAATAGGACGAAAGGTTATAATTTTGATATCACTACGGCCACGGGGCCCTCGATTCTGCTCGAAAAGCACACTGTCGTGGTTCGTAGAAGATGAGATTAAAGGTTGAGATGAATTTAGATTTTGTATACGCGACCGAGTGCTGTATACTGCCTTATACGTAACGCGGTATAAGGACCCACACGGGTTCTACGAAGATACCTTCCTTCGTATTCTTTAATAAAAGAGTGAACATTTGATCCGTGGTGTTTGGTGGTTTTTATACACCCGGATCGTGATTTTCGGAAGGGAGTTGAATTTTGTTATTGGTCTAAAATTGCAATTTGACAGAACGTGGACAGTGTGCTCATTTCTTCATCGAGGTGTTGTCCGAGTGATTGCCGAAACTAATAAAGTGCAAGCGTTGTACTTTTCGTTGTAATAAAGTGCAAGCGTTGTACTTTTCATCGAAGGGGAGAGACCCTGTTTGTTATATGAGGCAACGCCGGATATAACACTGTGAAATCGGCACGAATTTTTTTTTGTGTGTCGGCAACGATTAACGCAACACCAAGACATATTAATGTTCTTTTTCACACACACAATAACAATTTAATTAAAGCACGATTATAAATTTGCTTAGTGCTGCTATAAAACTGAATCGCAGTTGATCACAACTCTTCATATCTCAGCAATACAAGCACGTGTTCGAAAATGGCGAACGTTCTGAACGATTTGTAGATAATATAGAAATTCTTACTTGTTATCTATAACTCAGGGCTACCAAATCAACGGTAGTGATTTTTCTCGAAATTTTGGTTTGTCA